>NC_133325.1:358153566-358349439 GCF_042186555.1 Aquarana catesbeiana | reverse complement strand
AAGGTAGGAGAAGTCACTGATAGTAATATGCAGAGGACCTTTACATACACAGCACTATCTACCAAAGTGAAAACAATATATTTTTAAAGCAGAATACACATATGGATGTGTGACACCACACAGGCATTCCATGCATTGCTGGTATAGTACAATGAAATAAAATCAGAGCTAACATTGTGAATGAATCCTTTTATCGACTATCTGGATTTTTTATACGAGACAATGAAACCTTCCATTCACATCTACTTGTATTTTCATACTGAAGCCCAGAGCTCCTCAGACATGGACAGAGCTTTACTCCCCCATAATTGGTGTATTACCTAGTACCCCTATAGCAGTAATGTTCCCTTTATTGTAAATAGAGTATTACAGGATCACATGCCATACAGTGCCATCACATGCTGTACAGAGTCATCACATGCCGTACAGAGTCATTACATGTTGTACAGTGTCATCCCATGCCGTATAGTGCCATCACACGAGCTGATCTAGGAGGAGGGCGGGACTTTTCTCACAGCGTGGCCAAAGTTTTCACACTCAGCTTGGAGACACACAGCGGGAGATGCTTGCAGACTGTGTATGACATATAGTGGAGGAGGAGGAGGGAGCAGAGCGTTGCGCTGCAGCCACAGCTTGGCCCAAAGCGGCCCCAGGGCAGGCAGCCTACCGTTAAAAAAAAATTTTGATCGATCAAAAAAATTAATGATTAATCGAGGAATTAATCATTAATTTCCGCAGCCCTAAAATATTTTATTAAATCTTTTTATGTAAAAACACTGTAGAAATTACACTTTGCTACAAAGTAAAGTAGTGAGTGTACAGTTTGTATAACAGTGTAAATTTGCTGTCCCCTCAAAATAACTCAACACAACCATTAATGTCTAAACCGCTGGCAACAAAAGCGAGTACACCCCTAAGTGAAAATGTCCAAATTGGGCCCAAAGTGGTAATATTTTGTGTGGCCATCATTATTTTCCAGCACTGCCTTAACCCTCTTGGGCATAGTGTTCACAGAGCTTCACAAGTTGCCACTGGAGTCCTCTTCCACTCCTCCATGAGGACATCACGGAGCTGGTGGATGTTTGAGACCTTGTGCTCCTCCACCTTCTGTTTGAGGATGCTCCACAGATGCTCAATAGGGTTTGGGTCTGGAGACATGCTTGGCCAGTCCATCACCTTTACCCTCAGCTTCTTTAGCAAGGCAGTGGTCATCTTGGAGGTGTGTTTGGGGTTGTTATCATGTTGGAATACTGCCCTGTGCCCAGTCTCCAAAGGAAGGGGTCATGCTCTGCTTCAGTATGTCACAGTACATGTTAGCATTCATGGTTCCCTCAATGAACAGTGCCGGCAGCACTCATGCAGCCCCAGACGATGACACTCCCACCGCCATGCTTGACTGTAGGCAAGACACACTTGTCTTTGTACTCCTCACCCGATTGCCGCCACAAAAGCTTGACACCATCTGAACCAAATAAGTTTATCTTGGTCTCATCAGACCACAGGACATGGTTCCAGTAATCCATGTCCTTAATCTGCTTGTCCTCAGCAAACTGTTTGCAAGCTTTCTTGTGCATCATCTTTAGAAGAGGCTTCCTTCTGTGACGACAGTCATGCAGACCAATTTTATGCAGTGTGCAGTGTATGGTCTGAGCACTGACAGGCTGACCCCTCACCCCTTCAACCTCTGCAGCAATGCTGGCAGCACTATTTCCCAAAGACAACCTCTGCATATGATCCTGAGCACATGCACTAAACTTTTTTGGACGACCATAGCGAGGATTGTTCTGAGTGGAACCTGGCTGTATGGTCTTGGCCACCGTGCTGCAGCTCAGTTTCAGGGACTTAGCAATCTTCTTATAGCCTAGGCCATCTTTATGTAGAGTAACAATTCTTTTTTTCAGATCCTCAGAGAGTTCTTTGCCATGAGGTGCCATTTGAAATTCCAGTGACCAGTATGAGAGAATGAGAGCGACAACCCCAAATTTAACACACCTGCTACCCATTCACACATGAGACATTGTAACACTAACGAGTCACATGACACCGGAGCAGGAAAATGGCTAATTGGGCCCAATTTGGTCATTTTCACTTAGGGGTGTACTCACTTTTGTTGCCAGCGGTTTAGACATTAATGGCTGTGTTTGAGTTTGAGGGGACAGCAAATTTACACTGTTAGAGCCCATTCACACAGGGACGACTTGTCAGGCGACCTAGTCGCCTGACAAGTCGCCTCCCATTCTGTGCTATGGAACCGTTCTAAGGGGAGCGACGCAAGTCGCTCCGACTTAGAAAAAGGTTCCTGTACGACTTCGGGGGCGACTTGCATAGACTTCTATACAGAAGTCGTTTTGCAAGTCGCCCGGGCAGTCGTGTGCAGGTCGCCTCGCTGAGGCGACCTGCAAGTCGTGTTGCCCCTGTGTGAATGGGGTCTTATACAAGCTGTACACTCACTACTTTACATTGTAGCAAAGTGTTATTTATTCAGTGTTGTCACATGAAAAGATGTAATAAAAAAATTACAAAAATGTGAGGGGTGTTCTCACTTTTGTGAGATACCGTAGATAGAACATTACAGTGGCATCATAAAATTATTTTAAGCAATTAATGTAACATAATTTACTACAATCCATGTAAAAACAAAAAGAAGGAGGGAAAGTGCAACTACCTAAGTGCATATATGTAATTAAAACATTTATGGAATGAAAAACAATAAATATGCACTCACATTTAAAAGATATTAAAGAGTATAATCGATAAGTCTCCAGCAGGTGGGAACCTTTCAGGTGGTCAATGGTGAGCAAGCCCTTCTGGGTGGATGTGATGTAAAGTGCTTGGAACCAGGAAGTAAACCAGGAAACACCAGGAAGATCCAACAGAAGCATTAGACAGTTTGTGTATATCACATGGATGACAACCACTGTGGACAGAGAGGAAGTGTTGTAGACCCACAAGATGCTAAATAGTGTTATCCTATGTGTCTTAGCACACTACTTTAGACTATTAGCGTTTTTTGAGCGTCTAGGAGCAGAAAAAAAAAAGTTTTTGTAGTTTTTTGAAGCATTTTTTCCAGCAGAAAACACTTCTAACAACTTTTTTCAAGCATTTTTTTTCCTTCATGTACTATAAAAACGGCAATAAAATGCTAATGCTCCTAAACACTCCTAAAAGCTACTAAAATACTACTAAGGCTCCATGCACACAGGCGTTTTTTCTTAACCATTTACGGACCGGCCGCAGTCGTTTTAAGTCGTTACTTTGAAGAGGAATATCGTTGTTATGGCAGCAGCTAGCTTTCATAACCCTGGTATCCTCTTGTTCATCGGGCGGTCTGCTTTTAGATAAAAGTGGTCTCTGCAGCGGAATCGCCGGGAGATCAGCAAGATCACTATTATCGGCGGCAGGAGAGGTTCCCCCCCCCCCCGGAACGCCTTCCACCGTTTACTGCAGCCGTCAGTAGCGGCGGAGGCGATCAAGTCCTGTATCCTGTTAGGCATGGAGACGAGTGAGGAGAAGATGGCCCCACCCGTCTCCATATCATTGCAGGGCGGACGTCACTTCTGCCCATAGCTCTTAAAGGGACATTTTTTTTTTTTTTCATATGACATTTAAGTTTTTTTTTTTTTTTTTAAATTGCATTTTAGTGTAAAAATTAGATCTGAGGTCTTTTTGACCCCAGATCTCATATTTAAGAGGTCTTGTCATGCTTTTTTCTATTACAAGGGATGTTTACATTTCTTGTAATAGGAATAAAATGGACACATTTTTTTTAAAAGAACAGTGTAAAAATAAAAGGCAAAATAAATAAGAAAAAAAAAAATTTTTAAATGCGCCGTGTCCCGCCAAGCTCGCGTGCAGAAGCGACCGCATACGTGAGTAGGTCCCGCATATGAAAACGGTATTCAAACCACACATGTGAGGTATTGCCACGAGTATCAGTGCCCATCCGTGCTGCCTATCAATGCCCCTCCGTGCCGCATATCAGTGCCACCTATCAGTGCCCATCTATCAGTACCATACATTACAGTACATCGGTGCCACCTATCAGTGCCCATCCGTGCCGCCTATCCTTGCCGCATATCAGTGCCACCTATCAGTGACCATCAGTGCCGCCTATCAGTGCCTCATCAGTGCCGTAAATTAGTGCCCATCAGCAGTGCCCATCAATGCCGCCTCATCAGTGCCACCTTTATCGGTGCCCATCAGTGCCACCTTATCAGTGCCCGTCAGTGCAGCCCCATCAGTGCCCATTAGTGAAGGAGAAAACTTACTTCTTATTTACAAAGTTTTGTAACTGAAACAAAGAAAAAACTCTCTTTTTTTATTTGTTTAGCAAAAAATAAAAATCCCAGAGGTGATCAAATACCACCAAAAGAAAGCTCTATTTGTGGGAACAAAATGATAAAAATTTAGTTTGGGTACAGTGTAGCATGAACGCGCAATTTTCGCTCGAAGTGCAACAGCGGTGAAAGCTGAAAATTGGTCTGGGCAGGAAGGTGTATAAGTTCCCTGTATTGAAGTGGTTAAAATGTGAGTGCATATTTATTGTTTTTAATTTCATAAATATGTTTTAATAAATGCTACACTTAGGTAGTGGTGCTTTTCTCTTTTTTTTGTTTTTACATGGTTTGCTGGTGCATGTTCTCCCTGTGCCTGCATCGAACGCTGCACAGTGCATTCTAAGCCATGATTGGGCAAAGTTTTTCCCAATCAGGGCACAGTGAATAGCTGGTTGCGGGGGGGGGGGGGTCGAAAAAAAAACGGCGTGAGGTCCCCCCAAAATCCATACCAGACCCTTATCCAAGCATGCAGCCTGGCAGTCCAGGAATGGGGGGGGGGCGCCCCCCCCTCTTGAACCATACCAGGCCACATACCCTCAACATGGGGGGGTGCTTTGGGGCAGAGGGTGCTCTGCTCTTCCCTGTCCCAAAGCACCTTGTCCCCATGTTGGAGACAAAACGACTGCACACAGCAGGTAAGTATGACATGTTTGTTAGTTTTAAACTAAAATTATTAAAACTTGTAAAACATAATATAATTGAAAATACAAAGACTACGAGACAGGGTACAAAACATTTTAAATAGGTGTAGATATATTTTTAGAGCTAGAGATAGGGATAAAGGGAGGAAAGCATGGTCTCTTTTACCATGGTAGTGTTCTTTAGCAGCTTGGCAGCAGTTTTAGTCTCTTGTATAATAAAAGACGGCTATAAAAATCTATTGTTACATGGCAAGCACCTAAAAAAGCCTTTTTAAAAATAGAAGCCTCTTATAACATAAAAGCTCTTATTCATAATATGGAAGAGATATAAGCAGACTTAGGGAGGGGTTATATGTATACGTCAGTGGTGGTGCATCCATTAGGGGCGCTCGGGCGCTGCCCCCTCTCTCTAGCCACCCTCTCTGTGTACTATTGATAAATTCATGCATTGCATAAATCTATCCACTGCCGCTGTAGCCACCCCCTATTCAGGCGCCTGGGCGCCTGAATTACAGGGGAGGGGGGAGGGGTGTTTTTGAAGCACCTGATTAAAACCATAGGCTTTAATAGGCTTAAAAAAAAGTGGATTGCGAGCGCAAACCATTGCGCACGCAGTGCACCCAGGTCTGTTGGCAAAGCAAATGAATATTTGCTTTGCTAACACAGAACTGCCTCTCAGCCAGTTGTGTAATACCGGGCACCTGATTGGCTGAAGACAGAGGTGATCCCACTGGTGCCAAGGAATACAGGAAGAAGACACGCAAAGAGGAGTCCTGCATCCATCGCCGCGCTACCGTCCCACAGCTCACCGCTTGACCAGCTGCCTGACACGCCACCACAATGGGCTAAGTGCCGGGCAGACGGCAGGCAAGGGGGGGGGCACAGTGGCTGCATATTATGGGCACAGAGGCTACAAGAATATTTCAGTTTGTTTGCGCCCCCCCCCCCCCAAACATTTTGAGCACCAGCCGCCACCATACATTTTGTACAGGTTGCAGATAAGTGTGTTCAAAAGTGGGTATAAATCAGATGTGAATCTACATAAAAATATCTGAACTTTTTTACCATATGTTGTGCGTAGTATAACAATCATACCTCCCAACTTTTTGAGATGGGAACGAAGGACACCTACTAGAAAAATATGTAGACATAGAACACGCTCCCTGCCATGCTTCCTTAAAGGAGAATTATTAAAAAAAAAAAAAAAAAAAAGATTAGTTAGGCCCGCCCACAAATTATTTATTTTTTTCCATTACTATTCCATTATTCTGGTTTTTGAAATTCACAAAATGCAGCAATTTAGAAATCGGATGAAAGGTTTAGCACTGGGAAACACTTTTCAAAAAATAAAAAGTGCATTTTATATACAACTATATAGATCAGAGCAAAATGAGGGACAAATAAATAGGAAAGAGGAACAGGAGGGGCATTGTTCCAAATCAGGGACAGTCCCTTGAAATCAGGGACAGTTGGGAGCTATGTAACAATGCACTCAGAAGTAATTTACAATAATTTTATAATGCCATTTTTTTGAACACAGAGCAAACATTATAGATCATAATGACATAAAGAAGTATATATATATATATATATATATATATATATACACACACACACACACACACACACACACACACACACACACATATATATATATATATATATTACTGTATAAAGCTAATATGGTTTCTATTTTGTGACAGTTATTGAGTATTTTGTTTACTGTTGAAGTATGCATAGCACTGAAAATATGTCACTAGAAACGTATTGATGACTGTATATGTTTTAGGATGTAATGTGACAATATAAATATTTAAAAAAAATATACAATAACATCTGTGTATTTAAAATGTTCCAAGTTTGCATGTTATATTTTTTAAACAATGGACTTGGCTATTGTGTTGTTATGTCAACCTGAGATATATTTGTATTGTATATACAATAATCTGTATCGAATAACTGTAGAGTGCTGTTCATATAGACATGGGATTTCTTTTTGTTTTCCATGAAGTACGATAATGCTGTGCCGTATGTACTCAATGGGGTTAATTTACCAAAAGGCAAAATAGGATGCTTGTTTATCAAGGGAATTTTCCCCCAGAGCTTAGTAAATGAGGTGAAACTCTGCTGACTTCCATTATCCAATTATTTGCAAGCAAAAATCAATAATAATTTTTTTTTTTACTTTCTTTGCACATAAATGGGTATTCAAAGTGTAACCATGTTCATTAAGCTCTGGGGAAAATGCCTTTGCAAAGTGCAACTTTCCTTAGAAAGTGGACAGCCTTTTTTGCCTTTAGTAAATCACCCCAAATGTGTTGCGTCTACCAGCTTTAAGACTTAGGCTGCAGCTATTCTGCTTCTTTTTAGATGTATGTAATTTATGGTAATTTAGTAATGTGATATATTGAGTTCATTATCCAGTGAGTGATGTCAAATATTTGTGCATCGTATATCTGTGGAATCATGTTCTACTGGGCTCCTGTGACAAGAAGACACTTCCCTTCCCCCACTCTATTCTCACTGATCCCTGCATTATAGATTTGACTGTCCATGTAGCTGCACGGTGCATCAAACTAATGTCTTTGTTCTCTGTCCACACTCTCTGCTAAATTATAATGCTATTGCCTCCATAGCACTACACGGGCCTTTTACATACATTATGATCTCAGGACTGATTCTATTTGTTGGCGGTTTAAAGGAATACTGTAAATCATAGAAGAGTACTTTTTTTTTTTTTTACAACTTAAATTTTGAAAGATTGCCGTTTGCCTATATATTGGCAAAACAGAATTGATGTGCAGTTATAAAAAGCATTGCTTACTGGTAATGTCTGCACACATGTTCCCACCAGGCCATAAATATTCAAATCAGTTTTGTTCTGCTGGAAAACAAAAGAAAATGATGTTCTACTAATGATGTTATAAATATCATTCAATGCAGAATATGATTTCAGTGCTTGTATGGTTTAAAGCAGTTATAGGGTCATTATACTTTAATCATGGCAATAAACTACACATTACGTTTAATCTTCTCGTTTTTAAACCTTAAGTGGATAATCAGTTTATTTTTAACACCTTGGTTTTTCTTTATTGTACTGTCACATGCTTGGCAATTGGTATATTGTATTATTTGAGCACACAGATATCTTTAACTGCTTCAGATCCGCGCTATAGCCGAAAAACAGCTACAGTGCAGACCTACTTTGCTGGGAGTATGTCTGTTGAGGTCCTCTCATGCCCGACGCGCGGCGCGCCCTGTGATCAGCGAGGCTATGAGACTCGGCTGATCACAGATCGGAGTAAGGGGTCGATCCCCAGCTGTCAGCCAATGACAGCTGATCATGTGATGTAAACAGCTGGTAATTGGCTATTTTTTCTCCTCGCTATGACAGCATGAGGAGAAAAAAAAGAGCCGATCACAGGCGGCTCTCAGAAGGACATCGGTCCTGATCAAGGAGAGCTCCCGCTAGCTCATCTGTGCGCACCTGTGCCACCTACCAGTGCCCACCAGCGCCACCTACCAGTGCCTACAGTGCCACCCGTCAGTGCCCACAGTGCCATATATCAGTGTCACCAGTCAGTGCCTCATCAACAGTGCTGCCCATCAGTGTCACCTACCAGTGCCCATCAGAGTCACCTACCAGTGCCCATCAGTGCCACCTATCAGTAACACCTATCAGTGCCACCCATCAGGGCCCATCAGTTCCATCTTATCAGTGGCCATCAGTGCCGCCTTATCCGTGCTCATCAGTACTGCCTTACCTGTGCCCATCAGTGCCACCTTATCTATGCCCATGAGTACCGCCTTCCCTGTGCCTATCAGTGCTGCCTTATCTGTGCCTATCAGTGCAACCTTATCTTTGCCTATCAGTGCAGCCTATCAGTGCCCACCAGTGCCGCCTTATCAGCGCATATCAATGAAGGAGAAAATTTACCTGTTTGCAAAATTTTATAACAAACTATGAAACACGATTTTTTTTTTTCAAAATTTTCCAATTTTTGTTTGTTTAGCAAAAAATAAAAACCCCAACTGTGATTAAATACCATCAAATGAAACCTCTATTTGTGGGAAAAAAATGATAAAAATTTCATTTGGGTACAATTGTCATTCAAAGTGTGACAGCGCTGAAAGCTGAAAATTCGTCTGGGCAGGAGGGGGGTTTAAGTGCCTGGTAAGCAAGTGGTTAAAGAGTAACTCCATTTTTGTTAAGAAAAAAAAATTCCCCTCTGGATGTTCTATGTACATTGCAAGGATTTGAACAAACTTTGTTGCAGATTCCTACCTTTTGTTGTTCTGAAGAAATAGCTGTTTGTGTCCAGTCAGCTGCTGCCCCTGCAGTGCACTAATGAAGAAAGTGCCAGGGTCCGCATCCCTTTAGATATGGTTTCCCTTTGGGAGTATCTCACCAAAAATGACATTTTCGTCGCAGGGATGCCAAAAATCTGACTTGTATCTTAGTGCAGACTTCTGGAAAAATCAATAAGCCAATCATACAAGCAGGAAATTACATTGTTTAACAGGCATTCTGTACACCATCTGTATACAGAAGGCCTCCAGGTAGCCATATTGCATTGTACAGAAAATGACAGCGCTGCAGATTGAAAAGGAAAGGTTTTTATTAACATTCAATTACAATATGACTTAAAATAAATTGTTTTTATTTGCTATTTTTTTCCCATGAAAGTGGAGTTACCCTTTTAAAGTAACCAGCATCCAATCTGTGTGTGACACCAGTGGAAGTGTATAGGATGCATACTCTTATAACATATAAGTTTAGGACACTAGCTTTGGATGAAAAGCCAGTCTGGCAGATGTCAAAGCAGTAATAAATCCAAAAGCAAGCGTTTATTATATTGCCTCTTACCAATTCTTAGGTGTGATGGCTGTATTTGTTTTCTTTCTTTCTTGCATGGAAAATTTTTCTTAAAAGAGGAAGTAAACGCCTCCTGATGGATTTTACTTCATTCCTTTGCCCCGCAAAGTAAAAGCATAATGTGCTAGTATGCATGCGACACTTACCTGCAAACGAAGCCTGCGCTGTCCCAGCTGCAGGCCGCATCCATGTTCGCCCCTCTTCCCTCCAGGACCTTATTATAGGCTTACCTATAGGTACAACTTCCACAGAGAGGTTTAAAACATCTTTAAGTGTATGATTTTCGAGAAATGTATGTGGTTTTCCTGAAGTCCATTTGTTCGAAAAGCAGCAAATTAAATCTTGAATGACTTTCAAATGCCATTTGAAAGTTCTGAGAATTCTCATACAAATTTTCCTAAAAAAACATGTCCCTTGCTTTAGTCTCTTGCTGTCCTTCAGATGTAGGAGTTAGAGGGTTTAGGCAAACCATTTAAGCATGTGCTTACAATGATCAGCTTTTATTTATGTAAAACTCTTAAAGAAAAAAACCCCAAAAAAACAGTTTTCTTTAACTGTTTATAAAATGTTAGCTGGAATTTGTTTAGTGTGTATCTAAACCTCCTAGCACATCAAACACTTCCATCCCCCAAGAATAATGTAACTGCTGTCCAAAGGTGTCTCTGTTGCTCCTTCACCCAGAGTGGGGGCACTCTAATACAGGAGGTGTATTATTGGCCACATCACCAGTTGAAAACAGGGAAGGAATTCTAAGGCTGGGTTCACACTATTGTAAATTGTTCGCATCCAATTCACAATAGCAGGAGATTTTGACCAGTGTTCTATCGAATAGTGCTCCCCTTTGAAAAATACCTTCGATGGGTCTGCGCATGCGTGGTATGGAACGTCGCTCCAGCTGATATGTTGATCAGCTGGCAGGACCTGAACATAGCGCATTCGCAGATCGTCCGTGACATTATCTGATGCTATGCAAACTGCGACGGGAGAACTTAATTGTCAGATTATGCCCCGCTACTGCGGGGCGTGTTTTGTGTGTGTTGCAGGGCATCTTCAGTGTGTTAAATGGCGGGTTTTGTGTGTGTTTCAATACGATTTTAGACACAGGCAAAACCCGCTGTTCAACACACTGAAGACGCCCTACAACACACACAAAACACGCCCGCAGTAGCGGGGCAAAATCATACATTCTCCCGCCGCTGTTTGCATAGCATTGGATAATGGTGTGGACGATCTGCGCATGCGCTATGTTCAGGTCCTGCCAGCTGATCAGCTGTAGTGACGTTCTGTACTGCGCATGCACAGATCCATCGGAGGCGCTTTTCGCTGGGGGGCACTATTCGACAAAACACCAGCTCTCTATGGAACTGGTTTACATATCTGCTGCCGCTCCGCTGCGAATTTGCACAGGAACCCTGTGCGTCTGTCCCATGCACCTTCAATTTATATTTACTGATGTTGCAGATGTAGTGCACTTAAAAAATTCGTCCATCATCATAGTCAGGTGTCCATTTAACATTCGATTGGATTTAATTGCCTTTGGTGCTCCTTTAACATGGAATCATTCCATTGGAACCAATAATTATGTAAATATATCCAACTCTCCTCCCTGATGAAGGTATCTGAATACTGAATACTGGAAACGAGTCGGGTATTAGGGTACATTACCCCTTGGAGACTACATATGATGATCTGTATCTGTGCATTTTTTGTTCTTTTTTTCATTTTATGTATTTTTGTAGACGATATACGTCTTTTATTCTATATTATTAAAGGATATTTTTTATCATAGAGTTGGTGGTCTGTCAAAGTCCCATTCAGGGGGTATTTTTCCTTGTTCTACTATTAGGGATGGGACCACCATACTCCACATTTGACATGGTGGAGGTCTCTCTTTTTTCTAGCCTCAAAGAAGAAAACATATACAATATACATCAAAGTGTCGAAGTTGTATGGAAAAAAATACAGAGCTAAGTGATCAATACAAATAATCAAAAAGAGCAGCAGCAGCTCAATATGAGATACACATATAAACAGATAGAGATAATAAAATGGAGCTGCGCTAATTTAAAAAATGTGTTAACCATAAATTAATACAACACAAAAATTGCAAACGATGTGCCTAAATCTTGGAATTACTCCCAACACCACAAAGTAATATTCTAGATTAGTCCATAAGATATAGCCACACGTGAAAACTTGGTATAACTTGTGACAACACCACAAACTCGTGCTCCTGCACCATATAAAATGCGTGCTTACCAAAGGCAAGCTAAAATGGGCTTGCGGCTGTAAACCCTACCAGGGCCTTGATCCAAAGAGATGGCGATGACGGCTCCCAAATGCTTGATATAATGAAGCAGGAACACACAGCAAGCAGCCAAGGGGACTTGATCATTCAATGGTCTCGATTGAGGACCCACTTCAAGAGAGAACTCAAGGATGAGTCAGGAAGACTCAAATGAACTCTTTATTTTCACTCCCGAAAATGTATTTTCTTTCTCTCAGGACTCAGCTGTTCAGTTCTCCCTTTCACGATCTCCACTCCACCCCATGAAGATCGCGGGTGGAGTGGAGATCGTGAAAGGGAGAAATTGAACAGGTGAGTCCTGAGAGGAAGAAAAGACGTTTGGGGAGTGAAAATAAGGAGTTCATTTGAGTCTTCCTGACTAAGGATGAGCTCCAGCGTTGTTGGCACACCTTACGTGCAGAGCCCGCCAGGCAGTGAGACATTTCCCGATCTCTGCAGCCGCGCATCTGGACAATGTCTCACTGCCTGTGATTAGCGCTGCACAGTGCTGACTTCCTGGCGGGCGCTGCATGTGGGGTGTGCGAAGACGCCGGAGCTCATCCTTATTCCTGACTCATCCTTGAGTACTATCTCGAAGTGGGTCCTCAATCAAAGAGTGGAATAGAGTTGCCACCTCATCCCTTTAAACCCGAACACATATGAATTACACAAGTTCTGTGTCTGATTAAGGTGGCAATTAAACTCACTTGGTGCCTTATCTGCATTTAATTAGCCTCAGAACCTGTGTAATTCATATGTGTTCGGTTTTAAAGGGATGAGGTGGCAACCCTAGGGTGGAAGTTGCCTAGAAGCAAAAAATTGAACTTTTTTTTTTTTTGTGATGGTTTGTGGAAAGCGGTGGGGCGTAAAGGTGAGTTTTTTTTTTTTTTTTTTTAATAACTAGGTATACCAAGCAACTTTACAAATAAAATCTATTTAGGGGAATTCAGTAAAGTTGTAGTGACACTTTTCTGGCGCCGTGGTCCTTTAAAATGACCTGTGCTAGATTTAGGAATCGCTGCTGCCCACTTTGATAGCTTTACCATCTTTTTGGGCAGATTCAGGTAGTTTATAATAGCGTCACTTTTACAATGTGGCGCTATTACTGCTCCAAATTCATAAATAATTACCTCCAGTAATTTAGGCTGGCCACAGGTGATGAGACTTTCTTCCCTGCCACCCTGCTACCACTGGTTGCAGGGAAGAAAATCGCTTGATTCTCTCATCAACACAGACAGTGTTGATGGGGAAATCCCTCCTGCCGAGCAATAGAACTGTAGGGAAGGCGCGGGGAGCCGTCCCGGGCCAGGAGAACACAGTTATTATTCATACTCGGATCGAATCTTGGACTGTTCAGCAGGCACCATGTATGGGCAGGATCATTGTACCCAAATCTATCCATCGATCTACTTGGGTACAACCAGCATATAGTTATAATAATTTCCTTGAGGTAATGCATTAATGCCATAACTGGAGATCGCAAACTGCTAGAAGCAAGCACCTCTGGTACCTGATCTTAGCACATTTATGATTTATTCCCCACACATTTGATCGGTTTAAATAAGTGGAGATTCTGCTGCTGTAATAGAGTGGAATAAGGAAACTTAAATAAAGTAAATAAAATAAAAGTGTCACGCAGGACATCAAAAATGTAATTGTAATAAAGTGGGCTTTCCGTGGTGAAAACCATTTATACATCTTCCACTGTTATAGGACTTTATGATGACATTACCTGAAACTTCCCCATGAACAGTTATAATGTGACGTTATTTCAAAGGCACTTGTGTAATGGCACTACTGGGAATATAGATTTCGGTTCTCAAGATCAAATAGCTTTCATGCATTACAGTTGCCTGTTGGAAGCAGCCAATGCAGTAATTATGTTTTCAGCTGCAGCTATAAACCGCTTTTACCTGTCTGGTCACTGTCTGTAAAGCTGTAGGGAGTTTCATCCTGCATCCTTTAATTACCAACCATTTGGAGAAGTGTTATACATAGCCGAGAGGAACATGCCCTACATTATGCATTTAATGCGTCTGTGTGCATTGATGGAAGACCATTGCCTACATAAAGTTGTCTATACAAATGCATATTACCAGTTGCGCTAAAGCGGTATTAGCCCAAAACCAAAAATGTAATATATTGCAGCATACCAATTAGATGTGGTGGCTGCATTTGTTTTCTTTTTTTTTTTTAGCTTTCTTTCTCTCTGTTTTCACCTGATGATCTGGCTAGTACATCTCCTGTACTGGAGTGCCCACACTGTAGATAAAGGAGCAACAGAGACACCTTTGGACAGTAGCATTGTTATTCTGGGGGGAGGGTAGTGTTAAATATATTAGCAGATTCAAATACACTAACAAAGTGAAGCCAAACTCCAGCTAATACGTTAAAATCAGTTATGCCCTGTACATACGGTCGGACATACTGACGGAATATGTGCGATCGGAGCTTGTCGGAAATTCTGATCATGTGTGGGCTCCATCGGACTTTTTCCATCGGAATTTCCGACACACAAAGTTTGAGAGCTTGCTATAAAATTTTCCGACAATAAAATCCGATCCTTTAAATTCTGATCGTGTGTAGACAAATCCGATGGACAAAGTGCCACGCATGCTCAGAATAAATAAAGAGATGAAAGCTATTGGCCACTGCCCCGTTTATAGTCCCGACGTACGTGTTTTACGTCACCGCGTTCAGAACGATGGGATTTTCCGACAACTTTGTGTGACCGTGTGTATGCAAGACAAGTTTGAGCCAACATCCATCGGAAAAAATCCATGGATTTTGTTGTTGGAATGTCCGATCAATGTCCGACCGTGTGTACGGGGCATTACAGTTTTTTTTAATTTTGGGATAAATGTTTTACATAAATAAATAAAAGCTGATCATTATGAACACCCCCGTCAATGGTAAACAGTTTGTCTTGGCCCCGTAACTGCTACAATTGCAGCACAGCTTGTTCTGTTGAAAAAAAAAACGAATGTAGCCATCACATCTGAGGATTGATAAACTACAATATAATAAATGCTTGCTTTTGGGTGCAATTCTGCTTCAGGCTGGGTTCACACTTATGCAAATTGGATGTAGGTTTCCCCGCATCCAATTCACATGACAGGAGAGCGTACCCGGCTCTCAATGGAGCCGGTGCACACACCTCCGGGACGGCCGCAGTCCGCATTTGGAAAAGGTCCTGTGCGTCTTTGGTTCCAATTCAGGCAAAATTCGGACCTGATTCGCACCTGAATCGGTGAACACGGACGCACCGGACCCCCTGTTGTGAGCCGTGGCCGCGGCATGTGTGAACCCAGCCTGAAAGTGATTGTAAAGGATCACTTTGTAAAACAATCCATTCAGTTTAAAATAGAAATGAAAGGCAAAACACACACACACGAGATTAAGGCCCCTTTCACACTGGCACCATCAGTTTAGCCACGTTAAAAAGGTATCAGTCCTTATCCGTGTCTTCATCCGTCTTCTGTTCCGTTAATCTCCGTTTTAATCTGTCTTTCATTCCGTTAATATCCGTTTTCATCCATTAATGTACACGTTTACATCTGTTTTTTCATCCATTTTTGTATCTGTTTTCAGCAGTTTCTGTGCCTTTAAGGAAATTACCCAGAAAGCATTGCTCCTCCCATCCTACATTGCCATGCAAGAACAATTTGCTGACTACTTTCTATCTCCATCAGAAGAAGTTCCCTGGCAGTACCAATATATATAAATAATGCAGTGCAAATTTAAATTTATTAACTTGGTTATTTCATTGTGTTTTGATAGCATACAAAGACACAAAAGCACATGATATGTTCAAAACAGTTTTAGTTTTATTATTCTGCATAACCCTTTTAAAAAATAAGGTTTTTTTCACTTTGTTTTTTTATTTGTCAAAGTATGAACTTTGAATTATTTCTTCAAAACGGATCTTAATTGATCGGACGTTGACGGACATTGTCAGTTGATATCCGTTTTGACAGATCTGGACATAGCCTTGTACGTTAAAAAAAAAAATGGATAAAAACAGAAGCGGAGGGTAACGGATGGTCATCCGTTTGCCCATAGGAATGCATTGTCGCCCGTTGATGGATGAAAGAAAAACGGATAGACGGTCCGTCCGTGTGAAAGGGGCCTTAGGATGAGCTCAGGTGTGGTCGCAACTCCACGTGCCCGCCAGGAACCTGACACTCCGCATCGCTAATCACAGGTAGTAAGGCATTTCCCGATCTGTGCAGCCGCAGATCGGGAAGTGTCTCACTGCCTATGATTAGCGCTGCGGAGTGTCAGGTTCCACGTGGAGTTGCGAACACGCCTAAGCTCATCCTTACTGGAGATGAAGTAGTACAGACACGTTTGTAGTCCATATCAGGAGAGCAGCCTAGGGTGACAACCAGGACTCCCTCCATAGATACAGTGGAGGAGGGAGGTAGCCACCTAGGTACAGGAAGTATGTTATTTGCAGTATTACCAGGTAAAAATAAAGAAAAGAAGCTTGACTACTGAGTTGCAATATATTCTATTTTATGATACACTTTAATGTGGGTGAATTTATTAGATTTTTGCGAAAGGTGGAACATGCCTTTAATTTTACATTTTGAATTGAATGCACCTCAAAACTTGGCAAAGGTAAAAATGTATAGGTATAGCACATAGCTGATCTCTCAAGCTGCCAGTACTGACCTTTTGTTTTATTATACAGTAAAACCTTGTTTTGAGAGTAACTTGGTTTGAGAGCGTTTTGCAAGACAAGCAAATTTTTTAAATACAGTTTGACTTGATATACAAGCGATGTCTTGATATACAAGTAGCGTCATGTCACAATTGAGTATAAAAGACAAGAGAGGCACCTCTAAGTGTAGCAATATGGTTACATTTAATGAAGGTACAACATTTAGCAACATATTGCTACACTTAGATGCGCCCCTCTTCTTTTTACTACTCTATAACTCCTGATGGATTTTGCTTCGAATCCCCTTGTGGAGGCTTCCATTTGTGGATGGACATTTTATGGTTACACAACCTGATCACATTGCTATAATCTTTTTATCTGGAGTATAAACTATAGGACCTATGAATAAATGGTTGTGGAACGAATCATTTGAGTTTCCATTATTTCTTATGGGTAAATTCACTTTGATATACAAGTTCTTTGGATTACAAGCATGTTTCCAGAACGAATTATGCTCGCGATCCAAGGTTTTACTGTATGTGGATGCAGCATTGACACTATCTTCATTTAATGGTAGAATAGGCATGTGCCTGCATCCTACAATGCATGTTCCCTAGTATTGGTAGGTATTAGCAATGCCTGGACAAGGTGAGATGTATCCTATGGCCATGCAGGTTGTAACCATGATAAAGTTGCTGCCAGGAAAATGGAAAATTGTATCAAATTTTACCATAATTTTCCTTTCCTGGTACCAATCCATGGCAGCATACATATGGTAGTAAGCTGCCTGCCATGTTGGTGCCAGGAATGCCACACTGAGAGGGCTCTGGTCAACCTGCATTAATAAATCATGCTGCACACATATGTGCTGATAACTTGCATTCGGCTATGTGCTACATAGGATAGTTTATTAGTTTAATCTTTTCCAGAGATTCGCATTAAGTTGGGACGCGGTGTACTACCTAAATAAATTGCTCTTTAAATATTTATTTGCAGGTTCTTAAAGTGTTTACCTACTTGGAAGCTTCTCTGCAGAGGAGCTTATCAGAGTGCTCTTCAGGCCTGTCTTTTCAATGGTTCCCTAGGGCAATCTGTGCCGCTTCAGCATCCTGGCAACATCACTGATCAGTGACTAGCTGTGATTAGCTGATTGCTTACAGCCCAGATCCTGGGTACCTACTAAGAAATTAATTCCCAATCCCAGGCTGTATGGATGCAGGCTTTGTTGCTTTGATCAGGGCAGACCTTTCCTTGGTTATAAACAATATCGATTTTCATCCATCTGGGGAGAATTAGATGCAATTAGGCAGCTCCCGATAGCTGAGAGAAGCGGGATGCAGTTTTCTATTGTTAACTCCTTTGATTTCTAATTTCTCTTTTCCTTAGCTATTTCTATACATCTACATTCCTGTGTTCACTTTTACTTTACTGCATCTTTTCATTTTCATCTTGTATTTTCCACACATAACACATTACTGTCCCAGCTTTAAAGGATAAGTTCACCTTTTTAAGAAATTATAAGAAATGTACATTCTTTTGCAGAAAAAAATGTGCATTTATTATTTTTTCCTGCAGGAGCCTGGAAAGCATTGCACCCGTGATCAGTGGATTGGGGTGCAATGTCAGGCTTCTGCAGACAAGCCCTGCAGCTTTCAGCTCGTACTTCCAATATGGGCTGACTGTTTACAAGCTGCAGGGCTTGTGAATGAACTACAAAAGTGCTCATCAGCGTCCTCGCAGTCCTTTCAGAACTATAAGCTGTCAGCTGGGGTGATTGACGGAAGTTTAGTCTGTCCATTCACAGGAAACTGAATGAATGATGTGGCCATGTCAGGCTGCGCTCCGTGTATACATCTCAATCTGTCCGCTGATCCCCAGCTGATCAGAGCAGAGCAGGCGGATGACCCGTCCATGTCAGTTTATGCAGACCTATGGGTAGCCGGGAGTAAACGGACTCTGCTGTCTGTTTACACCCTACTGATCTCTAAACTGATCTACCTAGACAGAGGATGGGTCCCCTTCTGTTGTTTTTACTGGAAGTAGGTGGGTGTAAACGGGCACAAGAACTGACAGGCAGATCTGATCGGACCCTTTGCGTGAAAGGGGCCTTAACCACTTGCCACCCACCGTATAGCAAAATGACAGCGGCAAAGTAATTGTGTTATCCTGATGGGACGTCATATGACGTGATCAGGATAACAGAGCCGGCACGGCAATTGGAGGTTCGGTGTGTCAATCTGACACACCGCAACTCTGATTGTGGTATGAAGCCTCTGACAGAGGCTTCTTACCATGTGATCAGCTGTGACCAATCACAGCTGATCATCGCGTGAACCAGGAAGTTCCGGCAAATGGCTTTCCTCGGTTCACGATGACAGGGAGAGCCGATCGGCAGCTCTCCCTGTCAGAGGGGGGGTGCGTGCTGATAATCAGCACATTGATTATCAGCACAGCCACCATCAAAAGGTGCCCATCAGCTGCCAATCAGTGCCCATCACCTACCATCCTGTCCCCTTCTACGCCTGTCACTGCCCACAACAGTGCCAATCAGTGCCCCATCAGTAATGCCTGTCAGTGTCCCATCAAAGTGCCAATCGGTGCCGCTTAGTAATGCCTGTCAGTAGCTCCTCATCAGTGCTGCCTATTCAGTGCCACCTATCAGTGCCGCCTATCAGTGCCCATCAGTTTTTTTTATTTAAATTGTGGGTCTTTTTTCGTTTATATCGCAAAAATTAAAAACGGCAGAGGTGATCAAATACCACCAAAAGATAGCTGTATTTGTGGGAAGAAAATGATAAAAATTTAGTTTGGGTACAATGTTGCATGACCACGCAATTGTCATTTAACAGGCGATAGCGCTGAAAGCTAAAAATTGTCCTGGGCAGGAAAGGGGGAAAGTGCCTAATATTGAAGGGGTTAAAGTGGCTAACTAAGCACATACAGTATATCTATAGTATTTACTTATCTCTCTCCAAAGCTCTGATAGCTCTCCATCCCCTCCTCTGTAAAACTAACAAATGCAGAAGGATTTCCAGGCCCCCTGCTTTCAAACTGACCACGCTAGGCATAGAAGCATACCCACCACAGTGTGGTCAGTTTTCTTCTTTCCATTCTACTTGGTAGCACAGTCTGCCTGTCCTCTAGTAGACAGACTTCTGCTGATCAGTGTACTGCTGTTTCTCTGTCTTCTGCTAACATATCCCCATGCAGAGGTTGTAAACTTTTGACATGTAAAATGAACAAAGCATATCCTTTTTATAGTGTGTTCTTGCCTCAATCCAAAGCAATATGATTTCTGTCTGCTACCTGCCTGCTCTGCTGTCTGCATCAGTCATTTCTGACATCTAATGCCCACTCCAGGGCAACAGGGAGGGGAGCTTCAGCACACATTGGTGTGAATTTTAGCTTCCATGGGGATCCCACAGATATGGCACATAGATACTTACATTAGTCCAGGATGGATCAATGAAACTATGCATACCTAAAATTCAGCCTTTGACCCCTTTCACACTGGGGTGCTTTTCAGGTGTTTTAGCGCTAAAAATAGCGCCTGAAAAGCGCCTCTCAAGCCACTCCAGTGTGAAAGCCAGAGTGCTTTCACACTGGGGCGGTGCGCTTGCGGGACGGGAAGAAACGTCCTGCAAGCAGCATCTTTGGGACGGTGCGGGAGCGGTGTATACACGGCTCCTGCACCACCCTGCCCATTGAAATGAATAGGCAGCGCTGCAACACGGGCGCTATTAACCCTTTCTTTCGGCCGCTAGCGGGGGCTAAAAGCGCCCCGCCATCGGCCAAAAGGCGCCTCTATAACAGCGGTAAAGTGCCACTAAAACTAGCGGCGCTTTGCCGCTAATGCCCGCACCACCCAATGTGAATATAAGCCTTCAACAGACTTCAAGGGGAAGTAAACACTGCCTCTTTTTTTTTTTTTTTGGTCACCTGCAAAGTAAAGGCATAATGTGCTAGTATGCATCGCATGCCCCCGCTGGAGGTCACATGCATCTTCCTTCTGGGTCCGCAGACTCCAGCTGTGTGACTGTCCAGAGCTGCATGATGTCACTCCCTCGCATGTGCGCAGGAGCCGTCGTTCATGGCACAGGGCCCTGAAGAAACGGCACGGGTGGCCATTCCTTCAGAGCGCATTGGCGCAGTATACAGTAAATATCTCCTAGACGGTGCAAGTTTATGAGATATTTACAGTACCTATCTGTAAGCCTTATTATACACGTACCTATAGGTACAAACATTAGAGGGAAGTTTACTTCCTCTTTAAAGTGTTGCTAAACCTACAACAGTAAAATCAGTCTGTATATGCAGTTAGCCCTCATTCACAGTGAACGCGCGTTTGAAATCGTGCGAGTTCAGCTGAACTTGCACGATTTCAAACCCGCATTTCAGTGCGAGCTCGGGGGTGATTTGAAAGACATCTGTGTGGGTTCATGCAAAGATGTCTATTGAAATCGCACCCGAAGTCACCAAAAGTAGTGCAGGAACTACTTTTGGAAATCGGTGCGGTGCCCTTTATACTTTAAGGGTACTTGCACAAGGTACTGATGTATGAACATAAAGACATAAAAACCATGAGGATGGGCTGTATAGCACATATATTTTTTAATTCAAGGGAGCTTGATGTATTTGTGTGTGTATGCGCACATAGGCGTCACCAGGGGGTGGCTATTGAGGCTGTAGCCCCGAATCTGGAGCCTGTAGCTCCGAGTCTCTTGCCGCAGGGTCCCTGCCTAACCAGCGGGTCGCAGCTGCGGCGGGCGGGTGGGCTGCATTAGAGGTGGATGAGAGGAGAGAGACGAGCGGGCGGATGAGTAGAGATGACATCATCTCTCTCCACCCGCTCCACATCACCACTTTTTCCTCTCCCACAGCCGGAACACTTCAATGTGGGAGTGATGTGTGACGGGGAGCAGAGAGATGACATCATCTCTCACTGCCCGCCACACATCAGCGATCTTCCGCCCTCACAGTGCGAGCCTCTTCAATGCCAGAGGTGCGGTGTGGAGCAGAGAGATTACATCATCTCTCACTGCCTGCTCCGCATATCCGCTCTCCTGCCCTCACTAAATGGACCAGTTCTGCCAGCCTGCCACCAATCGTGACAATGCACATTTGGTGGCACTGGCTGGCATGGCAAGTAACAACCCACATCAGTTGGCAAGTGACAACCCACATCTAGTGGCAGGTGACGTGGCAAGTGACAGTCTTCAAATGGTGGCAGGTGACGTGGCAAGTGACAATCCACATCAGGTGGCAGATGACGTGGCAAGGGACAATCTACAAATGGTGGCAGGTGACGTGGCAAGTGACAATCCGCAAATGGTGGCAAGTGACGTGGCAAGTGACAATCCACATCTGGTGGCAGGCGACATGGCAAGTGACAATCCACATCTAGTGGCAGGTGATGGCGGCAAGTTAAAAAGCTGCATTTGTTGACAGGGGACGGTAGGGTTGCCACATCATCACTTTAATCCAGGGCACACATTAATTACACAGGTTCTGTGGCTGATTAAGGTGGTAATTAAACTCACTTGATGCCTTTTCTGCATTAAATCAGCCTCAGAACCTGTGTAATATGTGTCCTGGATTAAAGGGATGATATGGCAACCCTAGGCGACGGTGGCAAGTGACATCCATCACTGGTGGCAGGAGATGTGGCAAATAACACGCCCAGGACTCCCATTGATTCTGCATTATGGTGAGTTGAACCACTTCATTATATATTAGAATGTAACAATAAAAACAATGTGCTTCGATCACCCTGACACCATATAACCATGGTGCCATGAAAAATTGCTTACCACTGGCGTGGCATGCCTCCAAAGGGCCTGCAAAAAGGTTGGTGACCGCTGCTATGGGCTCTAGCCCCAGATCTTTTGCAGACCTAGCAACGCCCCTGTATGCGCATATTTGTGCATACACGTGTAAAAATACTAACCAGCAATGCAAATTTTTGATTATTTTTATTGATTTATACACAGCACAAATGTACATGCCCATTAAATACAATGGGCTGCGTTTAGATTAATGAAGAAAAAAAAAAAACACCTGAATGCCTAAAATGTGTAATTTTTAGGCTTCTGTGTGCAAGAGACTCTTAGGGCTCTTTCACACGGGGCGGATCAGTGATGATCCGCCCCGTGAACACCCGCTTGCTCAGCGGGGATTGCTCCACCGATCCCCGCTGAGCAGAAAGATGACAGGTCCATCGCTGCACACTGTGCAGCTACGGACCTGTCAGATCGCCGCTCTCCCCTATGGGGGATTGGATGATGACGGACCGTAGTGTCCGTCGTCACCCGATCCGAAAACGGAGGGAAAAGTAGGGTTTTCCTCCGTTACACTTTTCGGATCGGAGCGGGTCGGATGTCAGCGGACATGTCACCGCTGACATCCGATGCTCCATAGGGATACATGTATGTCCGTTTTTCATCCGAAAACGGAAGGATGAAAAACGGACATACAGATCCCTCGTGTGAAAGAGGCCTAAAGATACAAAAGGAAGCCTAAAGCTACACCTGGTGCTATAGAACTAAATACAATTGTTAGTCCTGTATATAAAAAGTAAATATGTAAAAAAAAACACTAAAAATCCCCTTTATAAAGATTTTTTTTTTCCTTTTTGAGAAGTACTTCTGTATGTGCAATATGAAGGCAGTGTAATACAACGATTTCTTCACTGTATCTGGTAACAGATCACTTTTAATCACATTCATCCTTCATGCAGTTATGACATGAAGACAAGGTTCAAGTTCCTGCCGAATTCCATTTCATTGTTTAAGGTGATCCTTCCCACATTTTCGTTAGTTTTGTGAGTTGGAGTCAATAGGCCAGTGTTGTATTTCTTGCTGAGTTTGGGAACACCTGCATGCCATCACTGAACAGCCATAGCTTCCAGCAGAGACGAGAAGCTGAAATAAAACATTATCTGAGATGCATGCTATTTTAAACCCTATAGGCAACTAAGGGATTAGAAAAAGCCGTTTTATTTTACATGCTGCAATGAATTATTTTTTTCTTAGAAAGTGACTCTGCAACCAAAATCCCTAGTGTAGTGTAGTTTAGGGAAAACATTTTTATACCTGTGATTTGAGATATTATCACCTGGCCAGGTTAATAATGTGTTTTGCAGTTTTAGCATATATAAATAATTTTCCTTTAGGTTTCTGGATAGTGAAAAGGTTTAGAACCCCTGTCAGGTTTTAATTGCTGTCTTTGTTCCTATTGGGGAGATTTCCTCTCATTCCCTATCTTGGTGACAATTCATGAATGTGCGTTTTTTGCATTTTTTGTTTTTTTTTTGTCACACGCAAAGGGCAGCCAATTGAAGTTATTGTAAACCCTTGTTTTTTAAAAAATAACAAACATGTTACACTTACCCGCTCTGGTTTTGCACAGAACAGCCCTGATCCTCCTTTTCTGGGGTTCTTCTGGCTCCTCCCCTCTGAGTGCCCACCATAGCAAGTCGCGTGCTACAGGGGCACTCATGCAGGCTTGCTCCCGAGCTGACTCTGTGTGTCCATTGACACACAGAGCATGGCTTGGCCCTGTCCTAGCTCCCTCCGCACTGGCTGGGATTGACAGCAGTGGGAGTCAGTGGCTCTCACTGCTGTCTCTGAGCAACTGAGGAGTGTGAGGGCTGAGAGAGCCGTTGCTCTCATGCACATCCCTGGATTGCGATCGGGCTCATGTAAGTATAAGGGAGGATTGTGGGGGAGCTGCACTCAATGGGTCACACTGCTGCCTCCATAGCCAGTGAGGAGAAAGAGAGCAGAAAGAGAGACACTGCTCTTGGGCACAGCACTGGATCAGGTTCAGGTAAGTATTTGGAAGGGTGAGGGGGTTGCAGGGGAGCAAAATGTAGAAGGTTTTTAACCCTAATGCAGGGAATACATTACAGTAAAAAACCTTCAGCCTTTAGAACTACAACCCCTGGCAAAAATGATGGAATCACCAGTCCCTGAGGATGTTCCTTCAGTTGTTTATTGTTGTAGAAAAAAAGCAGATCACAGACATGGCCAAAAACTAAAGGCATTTCAAATGGCAACTTTCTGGCTTTAAGAAACACTAAAAGAAATCAAGAAAAATAATTGTGGTGGCCAGTAACAGTTAGATTTATAGAACAAGCACAGGGAATAAATTATGGAATCACTCAACTCTGAGGAAAAAATTATGGAATCACCCTGTAAATTTTCATTACAAACACTAACACCTGCATCAGATTAAATCTGCTTGTTAGTATGTAGGTAAAGAGGGTAAATCATCACGCAGTGTTGCACAAGATGTTGGTTGTTCACAGTCGGCTGTGTCTAAAACATGGACCAAATACAAACAACATGGGAAGGTGGTTAAAGGCAAGCATACTGGTAGACCAAGGAAGACATCAAAGCATCAAAACAGAAAACTTAAAGCAATACGCCTTGAAAACAGAAAATGTACAACAAAACAAATGAGGAACAAATGGGAGGAAACTGGAGTCAACATCTGTGACCGAACTGTAAGAAACCGCCTAAAGGAAATGAGATTTCCATACAGAAAAGCTAAAAGAAAGCCATCTCTAACACCTAAACACAAAAAAAAAGGTTACAATGGGCTAAGGAAAGGCAATCGTGGACTGTGGATGATTGGATGAAAGTCATATTCAGTGATGAATCTCGAATCTGCATTGGGCAAGGTGATGATGCTGGAACTTTTGTTTGGTGCCGTTCGAATGAGATTTATGCAGACGACAGTCTGAAGAAAACATGCAAATTTCCACAGTCAATTATGATATGGGGCTGCATGTCAGGTAAAGGCACTGGGGAGATGGCTGTCATTAAATCTTCAATAAATGCACAGGTGAACATTGAAATTTTGGACACTTTTCTTATCCCATCTATTGAAAGGATGTTTGGGGATGATGAAATCATTTATCAAGATGATAATGCATCTTGCCATAGAGAAAAATCTGTGAAAAAATTCCTTGAAGAAAAACACATAAGGTCAATGTCATGGTCTGCAAACAGTCCGGATCTCAATCCAATTGAAAATCTGTGGTGGAAGTTAAAGAAAATGGTCCATGACAAGGCTCCAACCTGCAAAGATGATTTGGCAACAGCAATCAGAGAAGGCTGGAGCCAGATTGATGAAGAGTACTGTTTATCACTCATTAAGTCAATGCCTCAGAGACTGCAAGCAGTTATAAAAGCCAAAGATGGTGCAACAAAGTACTAGTGATGTGCTGGAGTGTTATTTTGTTTGTTTGTTTTTCATGATTCCATAATTTTTTCCTCAGAGTTAAGTGATTCCATAATTTATTCCCTGTGCTTGTTCTATAAATCTAACTGTTACTGGCCACCACAATTATTTTTCTTGATTTCTTTTAGTGTTTCTTAAAGCCAGAAAGTTGCCATTTGAAATGCCTTTAGTTTTTGGCCATGTCTGTGATCTGCTTTTTTTCTACAACAATAAACTGAAGGAACATCCTCAGGGACTGGTGATTCCATCATTTTTGCCAGGGGTTGTACTTTAACTTCAATGGGCTGCCCTACGTGTAACAAATGTACCATGCTTATGTACTTTTTTGAGTGTTGAGCTGCACGTATCTGCTTGCAGTGCTTGGGATCCCATTAACAATGAATGGCACCGCAAGCGCCACATTCTGACCACCCGTTCTGACAGGAGACATCTCAGAGATTTGCTGTTCCCAGTGATCGGGAACATCGATTTCTGTCATGTCCCTGGCAGCCCATACCCCCTACAGTTAGAACACACCCAGGTTAACCCCTTGATTGCCCCCTAGTGTTAACCCCTTCCCTGCCAGTGTCATTTATACATCGATCAGTGCATTTTTATAGTATGTATCAATGTAATAATGTCACTGGTCCCCAAAAAGTGTCACATAGGGTCAGATTTGTCCGCCGCAATGTCGCAGTCCCGCTGAAAATCGCAGATCGCTGACATTACCAGTAAAAACATGAAAAAAAATTAAAAGTCCGTAAATCTATCCCCTATTTTGTAGACGCTATAACTTTTACCAAAAATATGTAGCAGAATACATATTGGCCTAAATTAATAAGGAAATTTGTTTATTTTTTACATTTTTTATTTGGATATGTATTATAGCAGCAAATAAAAAATATGAGTCTTGGTTGCCTTGGACCTTGAAAAGGCATTTGATTCTGTTGCCTGGTTCTACATGGAGGAGGTACTCAAGATATATGGTTTTGGCCCCACTTTTAGAAAATGGATCCAGCTTTTATACCAAAAACCAACAGCTCAGATTAAGCTTGGAGAGGTGTTGTCCTCTTCATTCCCTGTGGAGCGAGGCAACCGACAAGGGTGTCCTCTATCCCCTGCTCTCTTCTCCCTGATGGTTGAGCCCCTGGCTGTTGCACTACGGTCCTCGGATGCTGTCGGAGGGGTGCGGGTTGGATCCCTGGAGGAAAAGATAGCACTTTATGCTGATGATATTATCCTTTTCCTCCAGGATCCGGGGTCCTCCCTTCGGGCAGCGTTACAGCTCCTTTCACGCTTTGCTGACATGTCAGGACTAAGAGTCAACTGGGACAAGTCCTAGATAATGCCAGTGGACCTGGGTGCTACGCAGTTAGCGGAATCCGTCACTTCCACTTCAATGGGCTGAGAGTATAAAATATCTTGGCATCCATTTTTCCCCAAGAGTACGGGACTTCTGCAAGCTTAACCGTCTCCCTCTCCTACAAAATTTTCAAACTAGGTTGAAAGCGTGGGCCAACCTCCCCCTCACATTGATTGGAAGGATCAATTTGATTAAAATGAAATTACTACCCCCTCTTGTGTTTGTAGTGTGCCATTCTCCAATGTGGATACCCAAGGCATTTTTTAAGCAGCTAAATTCTCACATATCCAGTTTTTTGTGGGGCTCCGGCCCCCACCCCACCCCCCCGTACCCCACCACCCCCCGTTTCCGATTGCCCATTCTCCAAAGACCCTGGACCCAGGGGGGCCTGGCCTGTCCTGATTTTTTCCTTTACTTTATTGCGGCGATGCTTACCCATGCTCACAACTGGCTCATTTTAGATGCCACCAATGCAGCAGTTGCTTTGGAGGCTGCCGTTGTGGGGTCATTCGAAGCACTGCAGAATATTTTATTTCGAGGTTCTAGGGCTCCATATCCCCTTACTATCTCAATGAAAACGGTGCTTAGAGCATGGTCTGGGGCGGCCGGTCCTCGGGTGACCAATCCCCAAGTGCATTCCCCAAATAATCCGCTATGGATTAATCCCTCTTTACCTGAATTCTATTCCATCCCGGACCTGGTCATATGGGCGTCACAGGGTATTCGATATTTTCATCATATTTGTGAGAATGGCGCACTGCTGACATTTGACCAACTTAAAACTAGATTCGACCTACCCAATGTGTATTTCTTCCGGTTCCTGCAGCTCCGTCATGCCTATAGGGCACAGTTCGGGGGCTCTCCCCTTGACCCTTTACCAGTCAAACATGAAGTCGCTTCTACGTCTAGAGGAATTACCTAAACCATTATTCACAATTTACAAGGCTCTTCAGCCTACCGTACATCATGGTTTGGATAGACTTCGTGACTTCTGGGTGTCGGAGTTGCCGGAGTTGGATGGGGAGGACTTGGAGGATATCTGGGACCCCCATTTGGACACCTGGTTTGGTCTAGAGATCAGTTGATCCAGTTTAAAATATTACATAATTTTTATTATACTTCATACAGGCTACACAAAATATACCCGGACTGCATGTTGCAGTGTTGGCGCTGTAGAGCTGATGCGGGTTTCTTACACATGATCTGGTCATGCCCTGATGTACAGAATTACTGGTCATTAATTACAACCTTCATCACTGAACTGACCACAGTTCCTATACCCCACAAGATAGAGATCTGCCTGCTTGGCATGGTGGATGCTCTTGCTCCTTCGAGAGCAGTCCGTACACTACTAAGATTACTTCTCTTCTATGCTAGGAAACTCATCATACTCAAGTGGAGGGCTCCCACATCTGCACTTACCCTGAATGCATGGAAATCATTAGTCAACCTTGCAGTACCCCTATACAAAGAAACATACTCCAGTAGAGGATGTCCCCTAAAGTTTCAAAAGGTCTGGAACATATGGCTAGAGTCTGAAACGACAACGGTAGAACAAGAAGACCCTGTAGGACAATCCGTCTGATTTGATTTACATGTGAGATGTTGGTTCCTATGACTATCCCCCCAGGGGTGCATCCTGACTAACCACGCGCCTATAGCCACCCATTGGTTGTAGTTTTTTTTTTTTTTTTTTATTGAATGATGCCTGTCGTATAGCACATCTATGTAAATTGCTGAACATTTCACTCATCCTGTTATTTTTAGCAGCAAGCTATGGGGTTTGTTTTGTTGTTTTGTTGTTGTTTTAACTTGTTTAACTAGTTTTAGGCCAGTAGTTAAGGTATGGTATGCATAACCTAATGTTTTATACACCTTGAGCCGGGGAATGCCAGAGGCTCTGTTATGTAACTTATCTGTTTCTGAAATAAATAAAAAGAACTTAAAAAAAAAAAATACCACCAAAAGAAAGCTCTATTTCTCTAAAAAAGGACATCAATTTTGTTTGGGTACAACGTGCCGTATCGCAAAAAATGGCCTGGCCAGAAAGTGGGTAAAACCTTCCAGGGCTGAAATGGTTAATGTACCAGTTTCATACAATTTTCGTACAAGAAAAATCAGAAAAGCTAAAGGTAAAGCCCATCTTTCTACTGTTTCCAGAATAAGAAATGAGGCCTTTAACCGGTTCCCGACTGGCCGCCGCAATTATACTGCGGCAGAATGGGTGAGCCGTCGTAGCTGTACATCGGCTGTTTAAGACGCTGTAGGAGACTCGCACGCATGTGCCCGGAGCCGGTGCTAGTGCCCGGTGGGCGCGATGACCAGCGTCGCACAACGATTGTCAGTTAAAATGACGCAGTGTCGTATCGCAAAAAATGGCCTGGTCATTGAGCAGCCAAATCTTCCGGGGCTGAAGTGGTTAAAGAAAAGAATACAGTCCCTACAGTCAAACATGGTGGAGGTTCACTGTTGTTTTGAGGTTGCTTTGTTGCTTCAGGCACTGGATGTCTTGACCTTGTGCAAGGCATTATGAAATCTGAAGACTACCAAAGAATTCTTGGGTGCAATGTAGGAACCAGTGTCAGAAAGTTGGGTCTCAGTCAGAGGTCATGGGTCTTACAGCAGAAGTGCTGGAGAGTACAGAACTGGCCAGCAATGAGTCCAGATCTAAATCCAATAGAGCACCTGTGGAGAGATCTCGAGACAGCATTTTGGAAAAGAAACCCTTCCAATCTGAGAGACCTGGAGCAGTTGGCAAAAGAAGAGTGGTCCAAAATTCCAGTAGAGTGGTGTAAGAAACCCTTCGAATAGTTTAGATTATTTTTTCCAAGGGGTGTGCTACTAAATATTAAAGCGGAGTTCCACCCATTTAAAAGTCAGCAGCTACAAAAAGTGTAGCTGCTGACTTTTAATAATCAGACAATCGCCTGTCTAACGGTCCATCGGTGCCGGCGCACAAAGCCTTGATCCTCTCCCCCTCCTCTCCGTGGTCCAGGCTTTCAAACTGTGGGCGCCCGGCTGTGACTTCACAGCCAGGCACGCACTGCGCATGCTGTAAATGGCTGGGCAATCTTCTGGGACCTGTCACGTGTCCCAGAAGATTGCAGGAAGGGAGGGGGGAGAGGCGGCCTTCCTTCCGGCGCCACGGCACCAGAGGAGGAAGTGGGAGCTGGGTGCCTGTAAAAAAATGACATGCCAAATGTCGCATGTCAGGGGGTCACCAGCACTTAAAGTGGAATTTACATTTTTGGGTGGAACTCCGCCTTTAATTGAGGGTGCCAATAATTTAGTCCAGTCCATTTTTGGAGTTTTGCGTGGAATGTGTCAGATATAGCTTTTTGTTTCTCCACTTTTTTGTGTCATACCATTACAAACAAAAGAAATAAACATGAGAATGCCTAAACATTTGAATTGCAACAATTTTCTGGGTGAAGTGCTGCATTATCTGACAGAAATGCAGGGGTGCCAATATTTTTGGCCATGACTGTATGTGTGCATGGTCACATAGGCTAGCATGGAGTTGCTTTTACAGGATGAAAAAAAGGTCAAACACCCTTAAAAGCGGCATTTTTTTGTCACCCATTGTGCATGAGTTCTTATACTTTACATACACTTCATACACTTTTATACTTACATACACTACGCTTACTGTCCTTAGGGCTGGTTCACACCATGAATCGCACAGGAACGTGCTGTCCATTGCTGTGTGTTTCGCATGCGATCTGGGTGCTGAAATTGCAGTCCGGCTGAAATTGCGCCAGACTGCACCAAAAGTAGTACATGCACTATTTTAAGAAACGGTAACTGCCTATAGCATGGGGTGGAGATATAAGAATCTCTGACCGCTTTTTTATAGACAGGGACCAAGGTTATTGGTACTATGTACTCTGAAAAGTGCTAATGAGATATTTTTAAGGTGGACACTCACAATATGCTGCATGTATCATACAAAAATAAGTTTGACATGGGCTAATCTGGGACTATAAACACGCTATATGTGAAAATACGTATCTATGTTATTGATGATATAGCAGCATGCTATTAAACTGAAACATCCCATGATTGCCTGACAGTTCGTTTTGTCTCTGTTATACTGGATTACTGCAATGAAAATGACTGTGTTGTCCTTGAAACCAGAGAGGTTTTCTAGCAGCAGCCAAATTTCCGACAAAAACCAGGCAGAGATAAGTCATCAGGGTAAGAAATGCCCTGTCACTGCATGAGTCTTTTCAATGAATATTACACAAGTCACAAGATTTGGCCTGTAGTAAGGGCCAGGTCACACCAGAAATGCACTGCACTTGCAATCAGCAGCGAGTGTCTCCTCTCCCCCCTCCAGTGCCACAATTGGCACATTTCGGGGGGGAGGGGGGACAGGAGTCTTTGATAGGTATTCTGTTCCCACTTCCGGGAGTCTGGGCCGCGACCTGTGACACCACCACGGGGCTCCCCTCCTCCTCTCCCTGTCGCCGGGCCAGTAGGCGAGAGGAGCGGGGCCTCGGGCATGCGCAGTAGGGTTCTCGGCGTGAAGCCATAAGGCTATACTGCCGGGTACCCTTACCCGTAATGGCGGCGGCGGCAGCACCCAACAGCTGATGGAAACATCAGCTGCGGTGCTGACATCGCTGGACTCCAGGACAGGTAAGTGTCCTATTGTTAAAAGCCAGCAGCTGCAGTATGTGTAGCTGCTGGCTTTTAATTTTTTTTTTTTTGGGCGGAACACCGCTTAAATGACACCCCAAATGCAGGTGCAGATGCAGTGCATTTGCCTGCACCAGATCTCATGGTACAGTAGTGTACCACCAATATCAGGGAACACACTAACCACAATTGTAAGATGGCACACTGACCACCAGTATAAGGCGCCACACTGACCACCAATGTAAGAGGGCACATTGACCACCATTGTAAGATGGCACACTGATCACCATTGTAAGATGGCACACTGACCACTATTATAAGGTGGACCACTGACCACCAATGTAAGAGGACACACTGACCACCAGGATAAGGAAGTACACTGACCACCAGTAAATGGCAGCACACTGACTACCAGTACAGGGCGGCACAATGACCACCAATATAAGGGGTACTGTACTGTAAATTAGAAAACATTCACCTATCATAGCCTACTATTTTCTTTCAGAACTGCCAAAACTTTTAAACCATCTTATAAGTTGTGTAATGTTACTTCAGTAATAGAGACAAAGCCTGCTTTGACTATCTAGGAGTACAGGGGATGTAACATAACCTTCAGATATGTATGATTAGTGACCTGATGCTAGCAAGTCTTGTGGTATTTTTGGCCTGAAGTTTATGCAGCTATAACATGTGTAACTGGGTAAATGTGAGAAAGGTGGATTACACTGCATTTTCTATGGCGTTTTTGGAAGATTAAATATCATCATGTATTCCTTTCTTATGTTTCCTGTACCATAGAACAGTTGTATATTTCATTGAACTTAAATCAGCAGTGTTTTTGCATCTTTTTGATGTTTCACTTTGATTAGAGACCCAGCAGTTGACAACACCATATACACATTAATATAACATTTAAACGTATTCACGTTTTGAAATACAAAGGTATTTATACTCTAATGGCGTTATGCAGCTGCACTTGCCAAATGGTGACTCCCCACTGTGAGACCAATCAAATTATTCTCTATAAAGGCCTTATGTTTAGTGTACAATAAGGTGACTGCAGACACACAAAGCACATGGACACATCTTGAGCTATTTTTGAGTTGGGCATTTTCATGCTCATTAAATATTAAAGCTTTGTGGTCACCATAGAGATTAATTAGGTGTGGATCACCGTGTAGTGCAGTAGGCTGCAGCATACTAATTGCATCAGTGCGGATGTATGTATTCTAAGCCACAATTGGTGCTTAAACTGCTGTAAATTAGGCGAAATTCAACTCAGGTGGTAGTATTAATGACACTCCCAGAAAAACTATAACATGGTAACAGCTACCTCTACTCCCTTTTACATGTACCCATTCCTAAACCTTAAGCTGACCATAAATGGCTCAGTTATTTTTTTTTCTTTTCTTGCTCAGCCATCGGGTTGAATGAAAAAACTGAACAGATTCCCCCCATCCACAAAATTGAGGTGGCTGGGGGAATCTTCTCTACTACACTAATATACTCGGACAGTGGGAGGACGCCTCTGCTGTCAGAATACACAGATCAGCTCTTCAGCCGCTAATTTAGCCGCTGTTTTCTAAGAGGTCCATTCAACAGAAGTTGACCAATTAACTTCTTTTGAGTGGCAGTGGCCACACATGGATCAAAATTGCTGAACCCTGCTGAACCGGCCCAATTTCGATCCATCTATGGCCACCTCAAAGTGGTAAACTACACTACACGTGAGCACCACAAACCAAAAATGCTATCTAATTCATTTTTAATATACAAAGCAAACTCACCCATCCATCCATGTTTCCAATTCTTTATTTTGCTGAGAAATCTTTGAAAAACACCCCCTAGCATTTCTGGCCATGGTCATCTTGAGTAAGGACAGATGATTCATGTAACATTTACTAAAAATAGTAAATGTTGAATGAGAGAGTGAAGTTCAGCTTTAACGCTAATGCTGAGTGTACACTAGTAGATATCCATTCAACATTTTTTGTTGTAAGATGATAGCAGATTATAGGCTCAGCAATGGCATGCAATGCCAAGCTGCTGCTAACAAAGCAAACAGAATATTGGCATGTATTAAAAAGGGGATTAATTCCAGAGATAAAATGATAATTCTCCCGCTCTACAAGACTCTGGTCCGGCCGTACCTAGAGTATGCTGTCCAGTTCTGGGCACCAGTCCTCAGGAAGGATGTACTGGAAATGGAGAGAGTACAAAGAAGGGCAACAAGGCTAATAAAGGGTCTGGAGGATATTAGTTATGAAGAAAGGTTGTGAGCACTAAACTTATTCTCTCTGGAGAAGAGACACTTGAGAGGAGATATGATTTCATTATGATACAAATACTGTACTGGTGACCCCACAATAGGGATAAAACTTTTTTACGGAAGGGAGTTTAACAAGACACTTGGCCACTCATTAAAATTAGAAGAAAAGAAGAGGGTTCTTTACTGTAAGATCTGCAAGGATGTGGAATTTCCTTCCTGAATGACCGCAACATACAGGGATATATAATGTAATACTGACATATAATCACACACATAGGTTGCACTTGATGGACTTGTGTCTTTTTTTTTTTTTACTTCACCTACTATGTAACTATGTAAGAACATTCGTTCATTTTTCTAATAATCATTGGGTCAAACCAACATTTGTTTTCAACCACAATGATGAGAAAATTCAAAGCAGCATGGTGGAAATTTTTTTGCGAATATATCAAATTTTAAAAGTGGTTTTCGTTTGGTAAAGTCCGTTCATTACAAAATCGAGTGTTGAATGCAAACAAAATTACTTTTGAATGACAACAGAATTTTCATTCTATTAGTGCATACCGAGCTTTACACTAAACCTAACCTCCTAATGCTAAATCTAAAACTAGCCATTGTCACTTGTATAGCAAAGTTGTAATCTGTTATTCTTTAAAGTGTGATGTGAAGCCCGGACCCTTCGTTATTTTAAGTATCTGTACTTTGCCCATGCAGGGGCTATTCAGTTTTCTCTGCAGCCTTATACACCATGGCCTGCATTTTATCGATAATCGTAACATGCAGACGCAGTGTGGAGTAAACACTGCGTTGTACAGTGAAAAAGCACCATCTGGTCTCTGTATCGAATATTTCCCATAGTGTATGAAAACTGGTTGTCTTTTTTCTGTTTCTGTACATTTTTATAAGAGTTTTAGAAACATAGTTATACCGTGGACAACGAGGTATAGCATTTTACATTGGCCTGTGCAGAAGTTTCATGGTTTTATATCGGAGATAAGTATAAAAAAAACACAGAGGGCTACCAGTGTTTTATTTAACCCTAATTAGGCCAGAGAGCAACCCTTGTACCAGTGAAGGATGAGCACTGGGAATGTGCATTCCTCATCGGGGCATCTCATGTCATAAGTGAGGGGAAGCTCCCAGTAGGGTTTGGTATGTGTGGAGAGGGGCACTTACTGCTCAAAGGCTTACAGCACCCCACGAAAGTGGGACCAATGCGATACTGATGGTGAGTATTAAACCCTGTGAACTGTAACATAGCAGTTACGTGAAGTTTAGTAAGAGAGGGTAAGAGATAATAAGAGAAGGGAGGAAGAAAGATGAGAGAAAAGGAAAGAAGAATAACAGGATAAGAATGAGAAAGAAAGAAAAAAAAGGGAGGGGGAAGGAGGAAGAGGGAAGAAAAAGGGGAGAGGGATGGGTTGGAGTAGGGCCAGGGAGAACCCCACATTTTGGGACTAACCCCTAGACGATGACTAGATGCCAGTTAAAGTGACCACAATGGGTGATTTGCCGCCCCCCCAATAACTGGAAAAAAAAGTGTTCCGGATTTTTCTAAAAATGTTTGACTTTGTCCTGGAGGACCACCACCAATTTTTCATTACGTACCATATCATCTTGGTTTTGACCTTTTCAATAGTCGGAACACCCGATTTCCAATTTCGAGCAAAGGTTTGTTTGGCGGCCTTTGAAAATGAAGGAGATCAGTTTGAATTTGTTGACTGTACACCAATCAGGCTTCAGGCCTGTGGATTTTTGGGAACAATAGCATCTAAAACCATATAAATAATAATACACCCTCATCCAAAATCTGATCCATGGACAATCCCACCACCCATGTACCAGAGTGTCAGCAGAGCCATGTCCCTGAAAGCAGCAGTCTGAGGCGCCTCAGGTTAATTTAGCACTTGTACCATGTACCATCTCAGCATGAATTTGTTGTTTGCCTCCAAGAAGGATGAGTTGATAGACCTGTGTGCAAGAGTGTCCCATATTTAGGGCCATTGATGAGCTTCGAGTGGGGTCCCCCTTCCGCCTCCCATTAAGTGGTATAGGGTGGGTGGTCAGACATATCTGCAGATAATAGGGATTTATAGATCAGGGATAGAATGCCTTTCGTCAAAGAGTCAGTGTGGCAAATACGCCTCAAAATAAGTAAGAGTGAGCATTCAGTCTTCCTTATTGGGATTTACAGTATATGATTCGTTAAAGTGAGATGACTTTCTTTATTGTGCTTTTTTATTTTTTGATTGACAAGAGCAGTGCATGGTCAGTTCCTTCTTAAAAAGGTAACCTACACCTAGAAATAGCTGTGATGCACTAAGACACAAGCATTGCCTGCAGTGGTTTGTCATGTGGGGAGCATGGCACTATTATATCAGATGTGATCCTCTTTGGCTTTCAGTTAGGAGTTGGACCACCAATATTCTATTTTAGAGACAATGCAGAAATCAATTTTACCTCTAATGGTGCTGACATCACTATCAGTTTTCCAATCTTTAGTGGGCTCAAAACAACATGTGTTTCAACCGCAGTGACAAGAAAATTCAAAGGAGCGGGGTGGAAAACTTTTTTTGAACCAACAATTTTCTAACAGTGTATGTGATTCCTGTTTGGTAAAGTCCATTCGCTTCAAAATCGAGTGTTACAATCAAACTGAATTTGAACGACATTCATCAAGCTGTCAAATGTACTGATAATTTTCTTACAAATTTTTATTCCAATAATCATTAGGTATATAGCCAGCTTAAGCTTTTTTATTTCAATTAAATGCTGCCGTGAAAAAACTAAAGCATGTTATACTTTTACTCAGTGCACACCACAGCAGCATGGTGGTGTGAAATGATTTAATTGTACACAAAGCAAATTGCATTATGTTTGTGTTACTACTGCTCTGCAAAAGGCTGCCAAACGCACTGACGCAGCTTCGTTTTGCACATGCGGAAAACTCTACCCGACATGTAGTGATTGGCCGGTAGCAAACCCGCCGAACATGACACATAGAGGAACGGGGAAGGGCCAAAAATGCCCTGAAACCGCATGCAGTGCATGCGGTTGTGGAGCATTTGTTGAAAAAAATTGGCTCAAAACAGGCAGTGAGGAGGCATCACATTGCCTCCCCATTACCCATCAATTGCTTCTGAAGTGCAATCCGAATGCAGATCGAGCTTCAGAGGAGAAGTAGATTTAGGCGCACATCTAAATCTACCCTTACTCTGTAGCAATAAAACTGTTACAAAACCCGGGCAATTCAAACTGCCCCTTGGTCCTTTAATGTGATAGGTGGCCTTACTGAAAAAAAAGGGGCTCAGAGCTTGGTCTAGGCATATCATTTAGATGTCTTCATTACTGGATCTACTAGTCATTTTTACTAGCTTTTTTAACAGGAAAAAATCTCTGCTTATTCTTAAATAGCCCAGGCTTGGAACAAGTTTAAGGCTCACACAGGCATCAAAAACACCATGTACAGATACTTACAGTGTATAGTTTTATACTCATCTGTTTGCAGCAGTATAAATGTCTATGGAGCCATTCACACAATTGTGTCACAATTGTGTCTGGCAGTGTAATGGTGTGCTGTATTTAGCATCATAAAAAAAATTGTAACAAAGCTGCATATAGTTGTACCATATTCTGCACTGTATGCATGTAAATGTTGTGTTAATGTTTACATACAGCTTACATGGACCCGATTTACCACCACTGCTGCTCGGGGCTGACATGTCAACATCAACAATATGTAGCCAGCACTGCCGCCACTGCTGATTACACACTATTGATGTTTACATGTCGGTCCTTAACGAGTCATTTGGCGGGGGGTGCGCATGCGCAGAATGACCTGGGCCTTCAATCATTCAGAATCAGCCAAGGTCATTCTGCACTTGCTCCACATGAATGTCTCATGAATGTGCTGGCTACACATTATTGATATTTACATGTCGGCCATGAGCAGTGGCAGGAGGCAGTAGGTCCACTTATGCCCACGCATGATGTAAATGTTAGCACAAACATTACACAGGGCCTCTGTTTAAAGAAATAATGGTAAAAAAAGTGTGCTATTTACAAGGTCAACAACTTTGTTGCCTATAACAAATCACTAGCGTCGTAAACAAGAACAAAAAAACAAAAAAAAAAAAACATTTTTAAATGGTGTTTGTATGTCTTTAAAACTGTGTGTGCATTCTGTGTAATTTTTTTATGCTTGGCTATCAACAGAACCATTCCTTGTACACTGATAAATGTAATATTGCAGTATATGTTCTTTAAATATGGGCTAGCAAAGATTATTCCAAGAATACCCAGTTCTTTTTGAGAAAAGAAAAAGGGAAAAAAAAAATGAAAGCATCATTTGTCCCTACATAGAATATTCTGTCTACATTGTATTTATGTTGATTGATGTTCATAGTATTGTGTTATACAATATAGTTTCAACATCTCGCTTTTTTGCTGCTTGGTAAGACAGATCTCAAGAAAGAGTATGAACATTTGCAAGATTAAACGTCCCTTTTTAACATTGTTCAAATACCACGAGATTAGTTTCCAAGGAGACCAAAGGCGGTTGCCATAGGCACCAGGGGCCCAGGAATTAGGATTGCGATTTTTTTCAACCAAGTCACGCAAGTAATAGCTTACCAGCTATACAGAGCTCCTGTTAATATTTTCTGTAAAATGAACCAGTGACCTGCCTAAATTGTTTGTGGATATGATATTTTGAACTGGATGAAATTAATTTGTTTCATTGAAAATAACACTTATGTGTATGCCCAAAAGAAATGTGCAATTTTTTCAAGATTGAATTGTTTATACTAATGTACTTGCAATGCAATTCAGAAATTATTAAATCACCTAAAATAAATCAGTTTAATACACAGTTCTTAACTAGAACCTTTATACTATGATCCAGACAAGAAGGCTATATTATGATGCAGACATAGTACTTGATACTATGACCCAGACATATAGATATAGTTGTATTGGTATAGTGAGGTCACACTAATACAAATGATAGAGTAATATTAATATGAATAATAACTAATATTTTTAAAATGCTACAAACTAGCTCAATGTTTCTATGAAATATCATGTACCAGTCCTATGAGACAGATTTTGGTGACGCTGTAGTACCTATAATGGTTCTATAAGGTGGCTGTGAGACAGATCAGATCCCATTGATTGCTGTAAGCACTGCAGACAGTTATTTTTTCAGACATGCTTTTCAATGAGACGCAGAGGAACTTGTGTTATAAAATGCATGCTAAGAAAAAGTGTTCTAGCTTACATTTTCCTATTACAGACTAAACAATTAACCAATAAACACCCAGTAATGTTCTAGAGTGGAGAAAGTGGAGGGGTTGGGGAGCTCACAGCAACCAATAAACACCCAGTAGTGGTCTGGAGGGGAGAGTGTGGAAGTCTTGGGGAGCTCACAGCAACCAATAAGCATCCATTAGTATTCAAGATGGGGGAGAGGGGAGCTCTGAAAAAGGAGAAGTCAACAGCCACCAAGAAACACCAAGTAGTATTCAAGAGGGCAGAAAACTGTAATCTAGAGGAGCCCACAAAAACTGATTAACGGTAAGTAGCATTCAGCAGGGGAGAGAGAGGAGGTCTAGCGGATTTTCCTACATCCACCAATAAACACAGTAGTATCCAAAACAGGAGAGAATGGCAATCTGAAAGAGTTGGCCATAGTGGTAAATAAACAGGAATGGAGAGGAGTGCATTTAGGTCTCCATTTATTGCCTACAGAAATCAATAAACACCCATTAGTTTTTAGGAATGGAGAGGATGGAGATCTAAAGTTGCTGCCCACAACAACCAGTAAACATCCAGTAGTATTTAGGAGTGTAGGGAGTGGAAGTCTGGAGGAGGAGGAGCCACCACAAAAATATCAAGCAGTATTCATGAAGACAGAAAGCAGAGGTCTGGTGGAGCCCACAGCAACCAATCAACACCAGGTAGTGGTAGTTACAATCAACAAGGGAGAGGAGGTTTGGAGCAGTTGCCTACAGCAGCAAATAAAAACATAGTAGTACCCAAGACAGGAGAGAATGGAGATCTGAAAGAGTTGCCCACAGCAGTCAATAAACACCCAGTCGTGTTTAAGAAAGGAGAGAGTGTAGAACTGAATGATATGCTATATTAACCAGTAAGCACCCTATAATATATAAGGGAGAGAATAGAGGTCTAAAATTGCCACCCACAACAATCAATAAACACCCAGTAGCATTCAAGTGAGTAGGGAATGGAGGTCTGGAGGAGGAACCCACAGCCACCAAAAATGCCAAAAACTAGTAGAGCTCACTGCAACCAGTCAACACCAAGTAGTATTCAAAAGAGAAGAGAGAGAACATCTGGTGGAGCTGCCTACAGCAACCAATAAATACACAGTAGTATCCAAGAAAGGAGAGGGTGACGATTTGAAAGAGTTGCCCACAGCAGCCAACACACACCAAATAGTGTTTAAGAGAGAAGTGAATGTAGATCTGGAGTAGATGCATATGGTGACCAATGAATGCCCAGTAGTATTTAAGAAGGGAGAGAGTGGAGGTCTAAATGTATCCACAGCAACCAATAAACTAGTAATAATCAATAGGGAGGAAACTGGAGATAGGAAAGTGTAGTCCACAGCATCTAAAAACACACAGATGTATTCTGTAGGGAAGTGAGAGTTGAGATCTGAAGAAGTTGTCTATAGCAATCTAAACATGTCAAGTATTGTTGAAGAGAGAGGAGACCTGGACGAGGTGCTCATGACAACCAACATAAGCATATGATATTTTTTTTGAAGAACCAGCATGTGTTTGATTGCTTTAACTGTTTGTACATGAAATCTTGTGTGATTCCTTTGATTATTCTCTGATGAAGATGCATTGTTTACTAGTATCATAGATCATTGTGTTATTATTACATATACTTCATTTTGTGTCCCCGTGCTGTGAATCAATATAGACATGATGAAAAGCTTTTACAAAAGTTGCTTTCTATGCATTGTTAATCTGTTTTATGAGTTATATTTTACCAGTTTTCTGTGATGTTCACTACTGTGTGAATCTGCTTCTGGCTGCCAGCTTTGCCAAAACATAATTTTCCCAAGGCAGCCCATTTGTCTTCAGTTTGTTACAACATTAACCACATTGCTGCAGATGTCTTAGCAACATGTGATAAGAAAGCCACAAAATAACAGTTAGGAGATAAACATTTTAAACCCCTAGGAATCTTCTAGATTTCTACCTCAATGCTTCCTAAAGTATGATTTAAAGCACAATTCCAGCCAAAAATAACAGGCTAAAAAAATTACTCTAAAAGACAAAATAACAAAACCGACATTTGTTGCAATATTCAGCTTCCATCTAGAGCAGCCTTTCTCAACCTTTTTACCCTAGAGCATATATGTCAACACAAGGCCTATGGGCTGAATCCGGCCCACCAGGCCATTTCATGTGGCCCTCACACCTAGAGCTTTTTTTCAGCTGGAACATGGTGGAACTGAATTCCACCACCTCTGGTTCTCGCCCTCTGCTCCCTGCTCACCACTGTCACTTGTAAACACAGAAGCCTTCTGTATCTACAGAGACAGCTTTCCTCTCAGAAATCCCTGTAGGGACAAGGGAGATGCAGGTGCAGTGTGGGATAGGGCATCATGTGGTAACCTGCACTGTGAACACCATCTGTGCCTGGGGGGAACAGATTCCGATCAGTGATCTTCCTGCAAATAAGAGAAAGGGGCAAAGCTGCCTATACTGCTGGGAGGAACTAGGGCCAACCTGAGTAGGTGACATGCAAAGAAGCTTGTAGAGGTAGAGCAGAGGTAGGGGATGGAGGAGAGTGATGCAGAGGTCAGAACCGAGGAGGGGTATTAGTGAGATGTGAACATCCTGTGAAAGAGAGCTGAACCCTTCACACTGTATATAGCACACTCCTAAACCCTGCACTCTGTGTGTAGCACACTCCTCAACCCTGCACTCTGTGCACAGCGCACCCCTGAACTCTGCCTATACGTTGCTCACCCCTGAACTCTGTTCTTCCCTGAACCCTGCACTCCGTACGTAGCCCTGGAAATATGCAGACACCATCAGATGGGAGCTCAATCAACATAGCTCAGGGAAACCCTTTTAACCACTGAAGGAACCCTAGGGTTCCACTGAACCCTTGTTGAAAAAAGCTGATCTTAAGATTTCCCCCCACAGTAAATTTTCTGCGGCTAGATGTTCTCAGTCTGATGGCCAGCATCATTCAACCCATTTCCCGGACCTGCCTAGTCTGTGGCAGTGAAACAAGAAGCAGCACAGTGATGAGTTAGTCTCTGTCATTCTCTTTTCTTCAACATGTTTCTACATGCATGTTCTTTTTCAGCATGCTTCTTGTTATTGTGTAAACTTCTAACCAACAGTAACTTCCAGTGCACACTACACAGTAAAAAGTCAATTACACAGTAATGATGATGATGGTATAGACACATGTCTCACAATACTCCTGTGTGATCACTGCAGGAAACACCTCTTTCACAATATGCTCAAACATTTGTAGAGATGGATCCAAAGCAGAGTAGGTCCTTTTGGTATCAGGGAGTTTGCGAGATGACGCAGCTACTTCAGAGCACTGGGACCTTACAAGCTGCAGAGAACACATAAGTATATGCTGTTGATACATATAGAAACAGAAAATCGGGGCCAGGATAGTCCCGGGATTGCCATCAAGGGGAGAATCAACAACGGGTTGCAATCAGTTATTTAGTTGTAAGCTTTATTGATGAATGAAAAGTTTGCCCTTAATCTTTCTGACCGAAGGGGCGACTTTGATACTGTGCTCCTGAGGAAAGAAAAATTATGGATCTTCAGGCTTCAGACTCTCCAGCCAAAGGGCCTTAATACAGAGTTAAGCCTGAAAGTCTTTTTGGAACCCTAAGGTGGGAGCCTCTCTTATGGCTCTGGAATGGTGCAACTGGAGTTGACTACAGTTAGCACACTCCTTGTATTGCCATGTACCACATTTAACCATTGATTCATTATTTTACAGGTACCCTCTCTGTTTACTCCAGCCAGCTGTCCCTCTGCCCACATGATGTACCTTGTTCCTTCAGGAGACCATGACCATTGATGGTAGCCAGGTTTTTTAGTCAGTGATTCTCATGTAGAAATATAGATACCTTCCATTATATTTAAATGTATCATCATTATCTGATGCTGGGGCGAGTATTACAAAAATGTTTAATTCTAACCTTGGAGGAAGACTTAGGTCAGGCTTCCCCTCTTTTTGGGGTTAACCTGCATTCACTCACCTGTTTTTGTTTCAAATGAACTGTAGTTTTAAGTTGTCACCACAAGATGACGGTATGCAATATATTTGCGTTTTAAATCTGATTGGCTAAGAGGCCCTATTTAAAAACTGTGTTCACATACGCAGAACATCCAGATGAAGTTCTTGTTTAAAGCACGAAACGCGTTGGCGTAGTGATGCTATAGACGCTGGCTGATCCCCTAGCTCCTGATTAGCTGTATATCCATGTCAGCAAGGTGATTCCTTGCATCAAAATTCCCGAGGACAAGTTTTGCTGTTAAACCTACCTGAGAGCATCTCATACTGGTCATCATAGCGTTGCCCTCTGGAGTTTGAACTGGAAGCAATTGGATTAACTGCTTTCCACACAACGAGTGATCACTGTGTCAGGTACATGGAACCTGCTAAGTCTGAACTACTTTGGCTTATGATTCATTGGCGCTTGACATAAGGAAGGGGCACATACAGTGGCCAAGCAGCTGCGACATAGGAAGGGTAAGACCCCCTCACGGACTCTTGCTAATACTTTATATGTGTCTCTCTATGCACTCATATGCCTAAACTGTCTGTTGACCAATGTACTAACTGACACGAACTATAGAGGACCCAGGAACCATACTACCGGCAATGGCCCTCACGGTTTTGGCCCACCATCATTGAACGGAACACATTTGGTCCTAGTGTGCTATGCTCTATGACTCAATTATTGGAGACTTATATGCTACATGTGTGGTTAAACAAACCAGTATCAGATCTGTATCCATCTTTGAATGACCAGTCCCGTTGCTAATATATTGATCTATATACAATTGAACAGCAGTAACGGGAAGCAGCTCTTTGTTCATACTGTTTTTCACTATTATTGCATTAAAGCCCTAGTTAGGGCATAATCTATACCAGTGATTTGGGATACTTGAAACTTGGTGCTACGCATAAAGGACTTAAAATTTTTTTTCCATCAACACTTTTTGATTTATACTATACTTTAGATTTAGAATTTTTCTACTCAGGATCAGTGGGGGTGATCTTCTGTCCAGCGTCTTTTTTAAACAATACAACGTTGTTTTTTCTATGGTTCATAGTGTGCTTTTTATCATTGCTAGTTGATATTGTGTAGGAATGTGTCCCACTTTGGCGGCCCTTGTGCTGCACTAGTGGGACTTTATCTTTTATATACTTTTCATTCATCAATAAAGCTTACAATTAAATAACTGATTGCATCCCGTTGTTGATTCTCCCCTTGATGGCAATCCCGGGACTATCCTGGTCTCGATTTCTTGTTTCTATATGTGTTAAGTTTTGCTACTAGGGAGATAGGCCGTCTTTAAGTGACGAATCGGCCTATCTGTTATTGTCTGATTGCTACAGGTGGATTCAAGTAATTTTGTACTATCTATATGCTGTTGATACCATTTCCATTCTGTGTATAGTATGTTAAATATACCTGCTTACACACAGAGGAGGAGATGTGTACATGACAGTGTGGTGCTTGGCTAACAATAAATATGGCAATAGGGCAACAGCATATGGATGCATTAACACAGCACTGAGCCCCCGTGTATGACTGATACATTCTTGGAGAGGAAAAACACTACCCAAGCTATTCCATGTGTTATGGCTTCTTGAAAGAATACAATTTTGATAGTCATTACAGAGACACCTATGAATATGTATATCACCCCAGGGAGGGGCTGTTGTGGACAACAGATGAATATAGGCAGTGGACACGATGTTCTCCATATGTGAAATTCTCTTCTCATATACAGAGATACACGCACAACAGCATGGGACTTTGTCAGTAAGAACAACAGTGCTAGAGCTCATGGATCTGCCAAGACAGTTTTGAACACCGCTATGTGATTAATACATTTTTGAAGATGAAATGATACCTTACCTAGTCATTTCATACACAATGGGGTTTTGAATGAACATGAAAGGGGCCACTTTACTACATTGATAGCCATCACACAGATTTTTATGAGTATGGATATTATCCCAAGGAGGGTATTGGCATATTGTATTACTTGCTAAGCTCATATATTGTTGCTCAGATACCATATTTTATATGCAAAGCAGAAAAGGAATTATTCAATGTGTTCTAGACCCAAGATGTTCTTGCATATCTGTCTGAACAGTGTTAAAGTACTGTATATATAACCCTCACCTTGTAAAACAACCTATTCAGTTTAAAATAGAAATGAAAGGCAAAACATTTGTGTATAGATATGAAAAATTATAAAATATTCCCCTTTTTTTGATAAGTGATCAGATACCCTCTGTTTTCAGCAGAATAGGGAGCTCAGAGAGCTAGGGGAGGAGAAACAGGGACAGGGGAGTCTTATAAGTGAATGGCTATGCAAGGAGTTGCTTGTCAGTACATGTCTGATCATTGGAGGAGAGCAGGCTGAGTTCCCAGCACAGCTAGAGAACTGACAACGCTTATGCCTAGTGTGGTCAGTTTTTAATAGGAAAGCAGAGGAACTGGCAGAAACACAAGGGACTTCATACAAAGGAAGCAAGACAAAGAGAAAAGGATACCTTTTCATACAAGTACATGGTACAGCAGACACATATGAAATGTTGGGTTTACGTATTTTTTAATCATTAAAGACTACAAACCATAGGATGCTCTTATGTTTAAAGTGTTTGCCATTTTTGACATAAAAAGCTCCATACAGATGGATGTATATCAAAATTTCTTACAAGATTGAAAATAATGTGGAAAGTCAAATTTTTTACATAGCGTGCACACTTGGACTGTGTCAGCATATCTTTTACACTAGAAGTGTTTCCTATATATATATATATTTATAGGATGTCAGTTAGTCATTTAACATGCTTGGTGATGGATGCAGCTTGCTTTAATGATCATTTGTGATGCATTGAGATATGTCGGGCAGTTAGTGGGTAGTTTGTCTATGGTAGCCCATTAAATCAAGTTAGGATTTTTATGTTTCCTATAGTTTTACAGCGTTAGATGCCACGCAAATAGGAAGTTGTTAGAGCTCACCCATATGTTACTTATCACAAGACCAGTTAAAAACTGTTAACTTATCATATAGGTGCACATCTTTGCCAGGCAGTGACTGCATCTACACATACAGTCATTTAGCAACTCCATTATCTTTCCTGTGCAATTTTTAAAGCGGATCTAAACCCAAAAACAAAAATGGAATATATTGCAGCTTACCAGTCCTGTGATGTGGTGGCTGCATTGGTTTTCTTTGTTCAGGCTCCCCCCTGAGGGCCCTTATTTTCACCTGGTGAACTAGCCAGTAGCACACGTCCTGTTCTAGGGTGTGGCGTATCTATGGAAGAGCAGTGTAGCCACACTTGGACAGCAGCATTGTCAATCTGTGGGAAGGGTAGTAACATTAGATGGACTAGTAGACTTAGATGGACTTTACATAAGTGACTAACAAATTAAAGGATATCTAAAGAATTGTTTTTTTTTTTTTTTTTTAAACAAACATGTCATACTTGCCTTCTCTGTGCAGTTGATTTTGCACAGAGTGGCCCTGATCCTCCTCTTCTGGGGTCCCTCGGTGGTGCTCCTGGCTCCTCCTCTCCTCGACTGTCCCGTTGGAGAGCAGCTCTCCCTTGGGGCACTCATGCGGGTGAGCTCCCGTGTCCTGCTGCTGCGTCTATTGACACAGACAAGGACTCGACCCCACGCCCCCCAGCTCCCGCGTCATTGGATTTGATTGACAGCAGCAGGAGCCAATGGCTGCGCTGCTATCAGTCAATCCAATCAGGACCCGAGACACCGACTGGAGCTGGTGTGCTCGTCCCCGTCGCTGGAAAGACCGGGTCTAGGTAAGTAAAATGGGGGCTCTGGGGGGCAGCTGCATCACAGAAGGTTTTTCACCTTAATGCATATAGTGTATTAAGGTGAAAAACCTTGAGGGTTTGCAACCCCTTTAAAGCACCCAAAAACTTTGGAATATTGGACTTTACTGGTACCCAGAGAGAGACATGCACACCTTTTTTAGTAAAAAATAAAAAATGTTATTACAAAAAATGTAAAAACAATAATACCATGTATTCATGCTATCATAGAACACTATTCGCCATATTGAAACACCAACATATCTTTGCTATATATTTTTCACAAGGTCAAAGCGTTTCGCATAGTCGCTTCCTCAGGACCTCAATATCTTGTCAGCAAAGAAAATGGCCTATCCAAAAGAAAAAATGAGTAGTCAATACATTAACATATATCATAGATCTAGGCAGCATGCTGCGTCCTATATACAGTATACTGCTTAGATATCTGATATAATCATTTCTTTTACTATACAAAATGTTAGATCATCTGCATATTTTTGCATTTATAATTTGTACTCTATAACTGTATCTAACTGATTTCAAAACTAATCATTTAAAGTCAGAATGAAAATGTAGTTTTGAAGACAGAAGTGTTACCTGTATAGGTCAGAAGTAGTTCTTAGAAAACATATTACCAAGAAAAAAACACTGGTCCAGTTCATAACATATTTTTTTTTGTCTTTTGGCATTACATGTCAGTCTTACGTAGTATGGTACTTAGAATATACACAAAATTTTGAGTGTTTTATTTCAATCCATTAAATCCATTAACTGCATTGCATTGGCAAGTTGAATCAGATCTTCTAACTCTAATTTGATTGCATTCTTAGGAGCCAAGAACTTTGTCACCAGAGCACAATAACCATGCTTTATGCCAGTAAATGGCCTGTTAACCTAAAGGAATTTGTTGAGTAATTCACAAATCTAAAGGGTAATGGTTATCTAATAAATAAAATCAATACAGCTGTGATAAATATGTATTGTATCTGAATAGTCATGCAGAGCACTGGCTCTGCTCGGGTACCCCCACAGCAAAATGTTTGCTCGTGGGGCAGGAGGGAGGGGCCAGGAGCACCACGAGGGACCCAAGAAAAGGAGGATGAGAGCTACTCTGTGCAAATCCACTGCACAGAACAGGTAAGTATGACATGTTTGTTATTTTTTGAAAGGAAAAAACGTGCCTTTAATATCACTTTAAAAATCACATTGTATGCAAAACAAGAGGGAAAAAAGGTTGAAAATATACAAAACTGGATTAGCCAATCATTTAACCTAAATTTATACAAATATATACAGTATCTCACAAAAGTGAATACACCCTCACATATTTGTAAATATTTTATTATCTTTTCATGTGACAACACTGAAGAAATGACACTTTGCTACAATGTAAAGTAGTGAGTGTACAGCTTGTATAACAGTGTAAATTTGCTGTCCCCTCAAAATAACTCAACACACAGCCATTAATGTCTAAACCGCTGGCAACAAAAGTGAGTACACCCCTAAGTGAAATATGAATGATAGATTTGGAAGCACATGGAGAATGTTACAAGGAGGCAGAAAAACACAGTAAGTAGTGGATGTATATGGATTACATTTGGAGAATAAGGATATCATTTAGGCCTGTTCAGATCTCGCAATTTGAGATCACAGGCAGAATAGCCGCGATTCTGCCTGCAATCCCAAATTGCAACAGAATGCATGACGCACTTTTGGGTGCCATTATTCTTTAATGGCACCCTAAACGTGATACGATTCTGACACAATCTTTAGCATAACACAAGTTTTAAAAACACGCTGCGCTTGTTGCCCAAAAAGGAACAAGAGCTTCTTTATGGGCGAAAAAATGCGCATAGGGCAGCCCATGATGTGAATGGGCTGCCCTACGTGCAACGCGCAAAATCACGTGCGCATCACACAACCAAAATCGCGAGCGGAAACACTTGTTCCCACTACGCAAAAGTGCGAATGCAGCTTTAGTGTCAATTTAAAGCCTAAGTTTAGTCCAACATTTTATTATTTTTTTTAAAGTGTAACATGTTCTACTTTTGTTGACTGCACTGGCTCTGGTGTGAACTAGGGCCATTGGAATCCATATAAAACACTGTCCATGTTTTGATGCAGGATAAAAATGGACTGGACTGTGTCTGGTATAAACAAAAAAAATGAAATATTTTGTGCTGTGAGCCCTGTTTCCTTAAGTCTAGAGCACATGTTCAGGAAATCCTTTGAAAAATACCACTTTTGAAGCGATTGTACGATAATCTGATCATTAGTACACAGCTTTTGAGAGCCAATCACGACACTGAATGGACAAACACAAAAATGTTTCTCATACGATATCAGAACAAACGATTTTTGTTTAACCACTTAAAGACCAGCCACCGCAGTTGTACTGCGCCAGGTTGGCTCTATTACACGAATCACCATCATTGTACATAGGGAAGCACCGAATGGGTTTTTTGGTGCCGAAACCGATACCGAAAATAAATCTTCCTTGATCCCGAAAACCGAAACCGATACCGAAACAACACTGATACCGAAAGTGACTGTTTTTAAAAATATTTTTATACAGGAGATGGTCAGCGACTGGGGACATGGTACAGGAGATGGTCAGAGACTGCAGAGATGGTCAGGAGATGGTCAGAGACTGTGGACATGGTACAGGAGATAGTCAGAGACTGAGGACATTGTACAGGAGATGGTCAGAGACTGCAGACATACTACAGGAGATGGTCAGAGACTGAGGACATGGTGCAGGAGATGGTCAGAGACTGTGGACATGGTACAGGAGATGGTCAGAGACTGTGGACATGGTACAGGAGATGGTCAGAGACTGGGGACATGGTACAGGAGATGGTCAGAGACTGTGGACATGGTACAGGAGATAGTCAGAGACTGAGGACATTGTACAGGAGATGGTCAGAGACTGCAGACATACTACAGGAGATGGTCAGAGACTGAGGACATGGTGCAGGAGATGGTCAGAGACTGTGGACATGGTACAGGAGATGGTCAGAGACTGGGGACATGGTACAGGAGATGGTCAGAGACTGGGGTCATGGTACAGGAGATGGTCAGAGACTGGGGTCATGGTACAGGAGATGGTTTGAGACTGAGGACATGGTGCAGGAGATGGTCAGAGACTGGGGACATGGTGCAGGAGATGGTCAGAGACTGCAGACATGGTACAGGAGATGGTCAGAGACTGGGGACATGGTGCAGGAGATGGTCAGAGACTGCGGACATGGTACAGGAGATGGTCAGAGACTGAGGACACGGTGCAGGAAATGGTCAGAGACTGCAGACATGATACAGGAGATGGTCAGAGACTGCAGACATGATACAGGAGATGGTCAGAGACTGCAGATATGGTACAGGAGATGGTCAGGGACTGGGGACATGGTCAGAGAGTCAGAGACTGCAGACATGATACAAGAGATCAATGCAGCCTCAACAGTGCCCGTCAGATGCAGCCAGCAAGTGTCCCTATTGCAGCCAGTGTCCCCAGTAGTGCAGCCAGTGTTCCCAGTAGTGCAGCGCAGCCAGTGTCCCCAGTAGTGCAGCCAGTGTCCCCAGTAGTGCAGCCAGTGTCCCCAGTAGTGCAGCCAGTGTTCCCAGTAGTGCAGCCAGTGTCCCCAGTAGTGCAGCCAGTGTTCCCAGTAGTGCAGCGCAGCCAGTGTCCCCAGTAGTGCAGCCAGTGTCCCCAGTAGTGCAGCCAGTGTCCCCAGTAGTGCAGCCAGTGTTCCCAGTAGTGCAGCCAGTGTCCCCAGTAGTGCAGCCAGTGTTCCCAGTAGTGCAGCGCAGCCAGTGTCCCCAGTAGTGCAGCCAGTGTCCCCAGTAGTGCAGCCAGTGTCCCCAGTAGGGCAGCCAGTGTTCCCAGTAGTGCAGCGCAGCCAGTGTCCCCAGTAGTGCAGCCAGTGTCCCCAGTAGTGCAGCCAGTGTCCCCAGTAGGGCAGCCAGTGTCCCCAGTAGGGCAGCCAGTGTCCCCATTGCAGCGTAGCCAGTGTCCCCAGTAGTGCAGCCAGTGTCCCCAGTAGTGCAGCCAGTGTCCCCAGTAGTGCAGCCAGTGTCCCCAGTAGTGCAGCCAGTGTCCCCAGTAGTGCAGCCAGTATCCCCAGTAGGGCAGCCAGTGTCCCCAGTAGGGCAGCCAGTGTCCCCATTGCAGCGTAGCCAGTGTCCCCAGTAGTGCAGCCAGTGTCCCCAGTAGTGCAGCCAGTGTCCCCATTGCAGCCAGTGAGGGGAGAGGAGAGCCGCCGCCTGTTTGATTACGGCGCGCAGCAGGGAACACACAGCTATTGAAATGAAAGCTGTGATGTTCCCGGCGCTGTAATCAAACAGGCAGCGGAGGTGGCTCACCCCCCTTTCAACAATATAGGAAGCCCCCCTGATAGGTGGCACCAGGGGCGGGGGCGGAGCCCCACTCCCCGCCCAGGCCCCGCCCCATTTTCGGCACCAGTATCGGCAAAAATTCTCTTTCGACTTTTTGCCGAAAGGGCCATTTTCTGCCGATATGTTTCGGTGGCCGAAATTTCAGTGCATCCCTAATTGTACGTCACTTCGTGTAATAGATATAGCGGCTGCGTGCCTGCAGCACTGCCCCAGAGCCCGTGCACATGGCCGACGGGTGCGATGTCCGCCGGCCACCCCGATCGCTCCACACAAAGGCAGAACGAGGATCTGCCAGTGTAAACACAGCGCATCCCCGTTCTGACAGGGGAGCCGAGAGTGATCGTCTGTTCCTAGTGATTTGGAACAGCGATCTCTCTCCTCTTCCAGTCAACCCAGCCCCCATACAGTTAGTAACTCCTCCCAGGGAATACATTTAACCCTGTTAACCCCTTCCCTGCCAGTGCCATTTATACAGTAATCAGTGCATTTTTATAATATCGATCGCTGTATAATTGTCACTGGTCCCAAAAAAGTGTCAAAAGTGTCCGATCTGTCCACCGCAATGTGGCAGTCCTGCTAAAATACGCAGATCGCCGCTGTTACTAGTAAAAAAATAAGAATAAAAATGCCATAAATATATCCCCTATTTTGTAGACACTATAAGTTTTGCGCAAACCAATCATTATACGCTTATTGAGATTTATTTTTACCAAAAATATGTAGAATACATATTGGCCTAAACAGAGGAAGAAATTAGTTTATATATATATATTTATTTATTTAATTTTTTTTTTGGGGGGGGGGGGGTATTTATTATAGCAAAAAGTAAAAAATATTGTTTTTTTTTGTTTTGTTTTTCAAAATTGTTGCTTTTTTTGTTTATAGCGCAAAGAAATAAAAACCGCAGAGGTGATCAAATACCACCAAAAGAAAGCTCTATTTGTTGGAAAAAAAGGACGCCAATTTTGCTTGGGTACAGTGTCGCACGACTGTGCAATTTTGAGTTAAAGCGACGCAGTACCATATCGTAAAAAAGGGCCTGGTCATTAAGGGGGTAAATCCTTCCGGTCCTTAAGTGGTTAATCAGTACAGAATTCATATGCAGAAAAAATCGGAAGAGCAAGACCACACATGCTCGGAAACAAAATAATACATTACAATACAATACAATATAACACATTACAAGTTGTATTCTGTCGTAGGAGAATTTACATCTGTTTAGTAACCTCTTCATTTTCGATATAAGACTAAAAAAATATGGACGATCATTCGCCCGATACTCTCATTGTGTGTACGAGGCTTTAACCTTCAAAAATGAAAGTCAAAACCCAGCAGCCCCCACCACAGATCCTGATCTGATATAGATCTTTCTGGTAATTAGGTTTACTTGACACCATGGCAGAGCGAGGGACTGCAGTGAAACATGACCATTGATTCTGTCTTTACCTCAGCAGGTTACCACAGCCATTGTGTAGAAATGTACATACAGTTTTCAGTTTCATTTCTTGGCCAGCTGTAGTTACTTGCTATACCTCAAATATTTGGGTCACTGCCAAGTTTAAAGTGTAAGTTCACCTTTTCAGAAGAAAATGAATAGGTGAACTAACACTCTCCACCCTTCTTACCTTTGCGGTCCCCACTGTACTTACTATCGTGGGTGATGAGTTGTCAGTGTCCTCACAGCCAGTGCAGCAATCCAAGGATTTGAAATCCCAGGCAGGTGTGAAAAAATGCTGTAAATTAACCACTTCAATACCAGGCACTTACACCCCCTTCCTGCTAGAGCCAATTTTCAGTGCTGTCAATATTTAAATGACAATTGTGTGGTCATGCTACACTGTACCCAAACTAAGTTTTTACCATTTTGTTCCCACAAATAGAAGCTCTCTTTTGTGGTATTTGATCACGTTGGCGGTTTTTATTTTTTGCTAAACAAATAAAAAAAGACCAAAAATCTGGAAAAAATTTTTTTTTCTTTTGTTTCTGTTATAAATATTTGTAAATAAGTAAGTTTCTTCCTTCACTGTTGGGCACTGATAAGCTGCACTGACAGGCTCTGATAAGGCGGCACCGATGAGGTGGCACCAATGAGATGGCACTGATGGGCACTGATAGGCGGCACTGATGGGTGACACTGATATGCAGCACTGATGGGCATTGATAGGCGGCACTGATGGGCACTCATAGGTGGCAATGTTGGGCACTGATAGGCGACACTGATGGGCACTGAAAGGCTGCACTGATGGGTACTTATGGGTGGCACTGATAGACGGCACTGATGGGCACTAATGGGCACTGAAAGGTGGCACTGATGGGCACTGATGGCTGGCACTGATAGACTGCACTGATATACATCACTAGTGGCACTGGCACTGGCAGGCATATTTAATTGCCACTGATTGGTAGCTGCCTGGGTACTGATTGGAAGCTGCCTGGGCACTGATTGGCATATCCCTGGTGGTCTAGGGTGGCATACATGGCGGTCCAGTGTGGTGGCCATCCCTTGTGGTCCTAGCGGCATCCTGGTGGTCCTGGGTGGGCATCCGATGGGGGGCTGCGCTGATAAACAACCAGCACAGACCCCCCCCTGTCAGGGGAGCAACTGATCGGTTCTCCTCTACTCGTGTCTGTCAGACGCAAGTGAGGTAGCTGATCAAAGGCTCTTCCTGTTTACATTGTGATCAGCCGTGGTTGGACACGGCTGATCACATGGTAAAGAGCATCCGTCAGAGGCTCTTTACCGAGATCAGTGGTTCGGTGTGTCAGACTGACACACCGCACCACCGATCGCCACAATGCATGCCCCCACGGGCACGCAGCGGCTGTTATCCTGAAGGACGTCATATGATGCTCAGTCAGGATAACTGAACCACCGCCTGGCCGTCATTCTGCTATAGGGCGGGCAGGAAGTGGTTAAGAACGCTTTCAGAAATAGAAGCGTTAACAGTTTATCTTTATCAATTAACAAACTGCAAAGTAAATGAACAGAAAAGAAATCCAAATCAATATTTGGTGTGACCACCCTTTATCTTCAAAACAGCATCAATTCTTCAATGGGAATGCAGGCTGCACCTTTTGTCCCTCCCCCAGAATACATAAATACCTATATAATAAATATTGTGACACACACCCTGTTTTTGGGCATAGTTTTGGCCGCGGCACATTTATTGGTATAAATAATTTATTATTAATCAATAAATAAATAAAATAAAATACATAACCACAAGTCCCCCTTTTATTGAAAGGGTGACAATACCACATAAAGTGCCTTGCGACAAAGGGTGGGGAGCTCGCTGTACCGACGCTGGTTCACTGACAAATTGCCTCAACTGACTACTGTTTATATAATAAGCACCAATCCTTCCAGAAGGTTCTGCTAGGTCACATGGTACACTCTATTCCCACCAAAACACATGTCTGAAATTTTAAAGGGCCAGCATCTCTACATTTTTATCACCTATTTAAATATAGTTAAAAACTAGGGGGGGGGCGGCCACATGCCCTTGACCCTGGGTTCATATTCTTTCGCCCTCTTTTGACATTCTAGGCACACTTGCACAGTTTGGTGCACATGTGGTATCCCCTGAGTATGGGGATAGAACATGTGCACCAAATCCAATGAGCACCTTCAGGCCTTCTAGGGAGATGTATTACTTTTAATTTTCTGACTACCTATCACATTTCCCTTTGGGATAATCATAATTTCCTTTTGGGATTATTAAGGTATTCTGAACCTGAATAATTTTGGAGGCCCTGGAGCACCAGGACAGTGGAAACACCCACAAAATTACCACATTTTGGAAAGAAAACACCCCAATATATTTTTTAAGAGGCATGGTGAGTACTAAGAGAAGATTAAAATGTGTTTTATTACACAAAGTTGTCAAGTTAATCATATATTTCTCACACAGAGCATAGGCATACTTAAAAAAGTGTGAGATTAACCAATTGTATTAAAGCCAATATACTGTCATGGTCACCTCTATACAAGTGATCAGAGATTATAGTGTGGTGTAGCATCACCTATAGCAGTCCCAGTTCTTATAAGCCAAGCAAGCCTAGTCTACTGGTACATGGCTACCCCCAGGAATGTCATGTTCACTGACCAGGAAGTACAGGAGGCTGAAGAAAGTTAGAACAATGAGTCCCTGTGGTTCCAGGAGTGCAGTTGTTCACAGGGGATGGCTGGGAGGTCTCACAGGAACATAGTCAGTCGGATGTGCAGATGAGTCAATTCAGGCTGCAGGCATAGACATGGTCAGCAAACAGGCAAAGGATCGGTTCAGGCAACAGGTAGAAATGTGGTCAATAAACAGTCCAGGGTCAGTAGAGGCAGCAGGCAGAGGCAACACTGCACTGGTGTGGCGGTGATCAGGAAAATTGTTGCTGGCTGTACTGGTCTGGTAACAGTGACCCTGGGGACTAGTGTGGCAGCAGTCAGGAACACTGTTGCTGACTTACACTGGTCAGATGACACTGGGACTGGTGTGGCGACAATCAGGGACACTGTTGCTTGCTTACATTGGTGTGGTGACACTGCAATTGGTGTGCGCGGTGACCAGGGACACTGTAACTGGTGTGGCAGTGATTAGGGAGACTAAGACTGGCGTGGCGATGATCAGGGACATTGTAACTGGTGTGGCAGTGATTAGGTACGATATGACTGGTGAAAAAAAGGAAGATTAAGGTCTGGTGTGACCCCTCTGACACCTCCATCCCTAATAGTGCACAAAGAAACAAGAAAAATAGCCCTGGGACTTTAGATGAGGTGAGAGAGGTTTAGCCAATGTCCAGAGTGAACACTGAGACAAAATCAATTTATTCATTTCAAAATGTTATGTAACTGAGCGGTAACAACAATGATTGTGAGTTACCAGGCATAATAGCCAATGTACACAACACAGATGAACGTAAATATACAAAGATTTATTACAAATGTTATACATCAATGAGCAACAATAAAACTTGAAAATTGCTGGGTCAGTAAGTACACATACAAAATAAGATGATAAAATGTACATACATGTGGACAGGGAAGTATGTAAACATAATGCAGACATCAATAATACCCAGCATGTACCGGCATAAAATAAGCATCAATAAAGCCCTATGCATTTCGCGAGACCCTGCTCGCTCTTCAGGGGCGGATGCATGAATGTTGTATCTGCAATGTAAGTAATAAGATCAATAAATGTATGTGGTTGGTAAATGGGGGCAGATGGAATGGTTAGCAAGAGAGGCCTGATGCAGAGACCTCATACTTACCGGAGTCTGAGATGAATCGCCAAACGCTGGATATCGAGATGGCAGCAGTGTAATGCATCCAGCTCGGGAGCTGAGGAGGCGGAACAAAACAAGGCCACAATAGGGGAACATCCGGAGGATCAGCACGGACTGGGTAGGGGTATTTCTCACTGCGGTCTCCACTTAGCCCCTTAACATTGTGTCTGGAAAATGTCTGCAAGGATGCATAATTATCAGAGGGCATCATAACTGCAAAATTAACTTATTGTATAGGGTTCTAAGCTTTAATTTATATATACATAAAGATGTAAGTGAGTGGATTAAGGTTATAAGAGTATCTTGGTATGAACAAGCTAACTGAGATACGGAATATAGTAAATGCATGAATGCATGGTTATAAAACTGGTATGGGCAGAGAGACTACGGGGCAATGTAGAATGATATAGTATTACATGTGTATAAAAACAATGTAACAAACCCAATGGGTGTCAGGAAAGTAAAAAAGTTGTACCTCAATAGGAGTGAAAAACATCCAATGGTTGTCAGTTTGTTCTTAGAGATGTGACCGCTCTATCCAATCGCCAAGTAATGAATCAGAATCCCAGCCGTGCTGAACGTCCAGATATACCCACAAGACCCGGAAGGCTACACCCCCAGCATCATGTACGGGCGGTGACGCATGGGCGTCCAAAAGACATCCACCATCAAAGGGGGGTGCACAGATGCAACAACCACCCAACCGTCCGGGATGACCCACACAGCCCACACCTGAGTTACCTCAGGGAGACGTCAGTGTATGGGCGTGGAAAACATGGCGCCGATGTGCAGGTGGCCACCCCCGTCACAGACAGGAGAGGACAGCAAGAGATCAAGAACAGAGCTCCCCTATGCACATCGCAGCCCCCGAGCTGGATGAAAACCACTGCCACAAAAGACCACCAGCGAAAGGGGAACAGCTCAGCCCAGCAAGGCCCCCTGGGAGCAGTATGCAAATATAACTGGCCAAAGAGTGATAACACACTAGATGTAATATGGACAAAGGCTAATGGTAACAACAGACCAGTGTGTGGGCTGAATGGGTGTCTTCCACCCGGGTTCAATCAAAAAAAGGAAGATTAAGGTCTGGTGTGACCCCTCTGACACCTCCATCCCTAATAGTGCACAAAAAAACAAGAAAAATAGCCCTGGGACTTTAGATGAGGTGAGAGAGGTTTAGCCAATGTCCACAGTGAACACTGAGACAAAATCAATTTATTCATTTCAAAATGTTATGTAACTGAGCGGTAACAACAATGATTGTGAGTTACCAGGCATAATAGCCAATGTACACAACACAGATGAACGTAAATATACAAAGATTTATAACAAATGTTATACATCAATGAGCAACAATAAAACTTGAAAATTGCTGGGTCAGTAAGTACACATACAAAATAAGATGATAAAATGTACATACATGTGGACAGGGAAGTATGTAAACATAATGCAGACATCAATAATACCCAGCATGTACCGGCATAAAATAAGCATCAATAAAGCCCTATGCATTTCGCGAGACCCTGCTCGCTCTTCAGGGGCGGATGCATGAATGTTGTATCTGCAATGTAAGTAATAAGATCAATAAATGTATGTGGTTGGTAAATGGGGGCAGATGGAATGGTTAGCAAGAGAGGCCTGATGCAGAGACCTCATACTTACCGGAGTCTGAGATGAATCGCCAAACGATATGACTGGTGTGGCAGTGATGACAGACAGTATGATTGGTGTGGCAGTGATCAGCGAAATTGTAACTGGTGTGGCAGTGATCAGTGACTATATGACTGGTGTGGCATGATTAGGGACAAAAAGACTGGTGTGGCAGTGGTGATCAGGGGCACTGGGGCAAGAGTGTACAGTGATCAGGGACACTGTAACTGGTGTGGTGGTGATCAGGGACAATATGGCTAGTGTGGCGGTGATCAGGGACACTGTGAGTGGTGTGGCGAAGGTGCAGTGATATCAGAGTGGCTAGCCATTGTACCTGCTTACAGCCACAGCAGTACAATGTCACCTTAGTGTAAAAAAATAAATATATATTATATATTTTTTTACATCCTGCCACTAGAGCAGTGCAGTGTTGCCATAGTAACACAGTACTACTGTAGGGAAGTAATTGGAATTATTATTATTATTATTTGTGCACTATGATCGCCTTTACAGCCAAGATAGACATGTTTCTAACAGTTCTCTACAGTGATAGGCTGTGATTGGCCATAGCTATCACATGGTACAGGGAGGTGGTGCTTGTACCATGTGATTGGTCACAGAGATCACAGTAGTTCTGAACAGCTGTATAAATGGCAGGCATCGCTGGTCACAGCGATCATATGATACCAGGGTGGAGCACCGCCACTCAGTACTTGGATTTGTGTTCCGTTCCCTGGGGGAGCGCACAGAGCACAGATCTGGGAGGACGTTCGGGTACGTCCCTCCAGATTGACACCTGTCGAGCAGTTAAAGCTGAATTTAAGCTGAATTTAAGGAATGTTGGCCACATTGTAAAAAGTGCAGGCACACTATGAGTTCATGGCATAGCATGGCATCTCCTGAACTTATCTCTGTTATTTATATCTGACAGGTTTATGGCTCTGCCAGAGCATACACTGATACTCTGAGCTAAGGGAGAGGAGAGAGAGGCATACAGAGGAGCTATGCACGCCCCTCCTCTCTGCTGCCCATTCAGAGAAGCCTTTGTATTTTGTAAATGAGTTCACATAATACAAAGGCTTCTGTGATGTTGCAGACATAGCAGCAGCTGCAACAACTCTAATGTTGAAGATGCTTAGACCTGAAGCATCAGTGTCAGGCTTCTGGAAACACAGCAGTAGCCCTTTTCCAGGAGTGCAATAAAACCATCAGATGTAAATAATAGAGATGAGCCCAGGAGATGTCATGCAGCTTCTTAGACTTAACTCGCAGTGTGCCTTCACGTTTTACAAAAAAGCTGAATTCCTGGGATTCAGATTTAAATTGAACGTTCCATTGGGCTTTAAATAAACAGACTTGTAGATGAATGAAGGAGACTTCAGAGACCTGGAACTTCCAGAGCAGGAAGAATGAATGCTGACCTACAGTATGTATCTGGTTCTTTTTTTTCACAATAAAGTTTTCTCTTCTGCGTTTTAGTTATTGTGATTGATCTAAAGCTTCTTTGGATCTTTCTCATCATTTTTTTCCCACAAATTGACTTTAACTTGCGAATAAATTGCTGAGCAGGAGATTTTAGAAATCATAAAATTAGCCCAGTATTGAATGAAAGAAAATCAAAGGCAACTTATTCAAAATGTTGTATACTAATCTGTGCAGACATCTGAGCTGCAAAGCCAATAAGAGATATAAAAACTACCACTGCCTCCAGGTATACATTTATTAAAGCATCATTAAATACTGCATATGCTTTTTAAATATAACTATAAACTTGAAATATTTGTCTCTGTATTAGCACTGCGGGACTGGGAGAGAGAAGAGCACTACTGTTAGCCAGTCATGCTTTATTACACTACGTGGTGATGTCATGACCTAATTAGTGTTGTAATTGCCCAGCTAGTAGGCCAAGGCTGCCCATACATTCATAATTTTTCTTCATTCAACCAGCAAGTTGAACGAAAAAAAAAAAATGATCCAATTCCCCCATCCACACATTCAAGGTGGATAGGACAATCTCCCCAGCTAGGCTAGTGTGTTCTTACAGTGGGGAGCCTGCCTCGACGTCAGAATACAATGATTAGTGCTGTTGGCTATAGCTGGCAGCACTGATGGAGTAAAACCCAACAGGCTGGTTGTACAAAAGTCGAATGGTAGATCGACTTCTTTAAAACCAGGGGGCCCATGCATGGATCGAAATTCGGCAAGTCAGAGCAGAACTGTATGAATTTCAATCCATGTTTGGCTGGTTTAAAAGATAGTCTGTGACTATTTCAGTAAATGTAAGATCCCTAGTTTATTTTAGCAGTTAAAGAGAAGCTCCAGTCTCCTCCCCAAAATTTTAAATACAGCAGCTACAAATACTGTAGCTCCTGACATTTAATATAAGGACACTTTCCTGTCCAGTGATCCAGCGATGTTCTCACCCGAACCTATTCTTCAATCGGCTTCAGGTGCGGGCGCCGGCATCTTAGCTAAGGGAAACCGGCTGTGCAGCCTTCTGGCTTTACAGCCGATTTCCTAATGTGCAGGTCGCGCTGCGCTTCGTGAATGGTCCAGCAGTCTTCTAGGACCTGTGATGTGTCCCAGAAGACTGCGGGGGGGTCGAACTTCTGCACGATTTAACCAGAAGTGGGAGCAAGTACCTGTCAAAACAAGGTACTCACTCCCCCCAAAAAACTGGTAAATGTGGCGGGTGGGGGGGTGCAAACAAACGGAACTTTCCCCTGTGGGTGAAGTTTTGCTTTAACTCATTTGTCTGTGCACTAAAACCTTGCAAAATGCAGTAATTGCTTTTTACTAATCAAATGTGGATGTTGTAGGTCAAATTTTTCCAGGCATCAGTACAATTGCTTTTCATTTTTATTTTCTTTTAATATTTATTTTAGTTGGAACTAAACAATACTATTTAAAAAAAAGGTTTTGTGTTTTTTTTTTTAAGCCAGATATATTGTCTATACAAAATATTGCATATGGATAGCATGTAGTCTTCTATCCAACAAGCAGGCGGAGCTTTTCATTTGCGCATGCTTTCCACTTTTCCACTTTCCAATCTGTTTGTTGTAAAAAAATCTGTTGCTTACGAAGGTCTATAGCTCAAACTTTAAAGTTCACATGGGTAATGTGTCTGTAAACTAAAGAGAATGCATTCTGGTTTTGTGATTATTTCCTTTTTAATATTTATTTGGGTTGGGACTAAAAAATAAAATTTATAAAATATTTTTTTTTCAAGTCAGATGTATTTGAAATATTGGACACGGATAGTCTTTTGACCAGCGAGCAGGTGAAGCTTCTTTTCACTCTGGAAACTATATGTAGGACAGTTACCGGTATAGGTAAAACAACACCAATTATTATGTTTATGTAGTGATGTTAGTGAAAGGCAATAAAAGGGAAAATTCATTGTGTAGGAAGCAGGATTATTCCATCTTTGCCTAGCACTTTACAATATGTGTCTAAGTGACACGAGCTGAAATAATCGCATTACTGGGAGGTAAAAGCACCAAGTAAGAAATAGAGCTACAGCAGACAGAGTAAAAGGAGTGTGTTTGGCTCATTATCAATCCTTGTTGCCTTAACCTTTGACAATTTGCAGAGAATATTCTCTAATAGGTAGTGACTGAGTGCATGGATAATGATATTAACACATCCTGATTTCATTGCAGAAGAATATGGCACTGGCAGGAAAGCAGTATGAAGGATCCGTGAACAACTCCAGACCCGATATGTGGGTTTCAGCTGTTTCTAATGGAAAGGATGAAATTATCACAAGCCTCGTGTCTGCCTTAGATTCAATGGTAAGAACCATTACCAGCATCATTTTATAAACATTATATGCATATATGCTTTGTTTTTCTTCAAACATTTTTTTAACTAAGAATGTTATTAACATCCAGCATGATATATGTAAAAGGATTGAACAAAATTAAGATAATGGTATTACTTAAAAGGTATAGGTGGATGGCAGCAGGTATACCATTAGCCTTCCATGTGTCAGGCCCCGTCTTGTATAGGTACAGATTTAGTGAAGAATTATGAGTAGTTCTTCTGGTTTAGAATCAATGGGTTTGGTTGAAACTATTGACTATTTTTGTATGCTTTGGGGGAGATTTACTAAAACTGGTTCACACAGAATCTGGTGTAGCTGTGCATAGTAACCAATCAGCTTCTATGTTTTAGCCCTCGTTCACACCGAACGCGTGTTTGAAATGAACTCATGCACAGCTACACCAGATTTCAAACCCTCATTTCAGTGTGAGTGTGGGGGCGATTTGAAAGACATCTGTGCAGGTTCATGCACAGATGTCTATTGAAATCGCCCCAAAGTCGCCAAAAGCAGCGCAGGAACTACTTTTGGAAATCGGTGCAGCGCTGCAAAGTCAGCGCACCAATTGGGACAGTGCCGTTGTCGGCAATAGGATGCATTTCGGCATGTCAAATTGCGCCGATGTGAATGGGGGCTTATTGTCAGAGCTTAATTGAACAAGCTGAATCAATTAGGTGAATATCGTACTTCCAAACACAGTTTTCATGCCAATAAAGGAAGTGATGTAATGTTTAACCTTTTAACCACATCTCTACTGGACACAGCCCTACTGTACAAAATCAGGTTGAACTTTCCAGGGATCATGCGCAGTTCTGTTTCTTAGGTCAAATCATCCAACTCTCCCATTAATGATATGAAATTTGGATGGTTTTCGTAGAAAAACCCAACATGTTGGATCAGTCAATTTCGGCTGTCGTACGAAAAAATCGCGTGTCGCACATACCACACTAACAATACAAAAAACAAACAATTTTACTTTCAATTTGTATTTTCATTTGAAATTTGCATCTTGTTTGGCCGGCATTAGACCCCTTTCACACTGGGGCACCTTTCAAGCATTTCATACTAGGCATTCAACCTAGGGGGCTGAGCGAAACTAAAGTGAGAGGTTGCCGTACTAACTTAGCGATGTTAGTGTGGTGATCTCTCCCGCTGTGCTATTGTGTTCTGATAGCAGGGCTGCCAGCGGCTGCCAGTGGCTGCCAGCGCTGATCGAATCCTGGTAAACTTCTCTCAGGCAGGCTGCTGTACACACTGGCCAAATGTCGGCCATTTTATGTTATAATTGCTGATACCAGCCAATATTCGGCCCATGTGTGCCAACCTTAAAGCTAATTTTAGTGTTTTACTAATTGATGTTGCCATTAGCTTACAATAGGGTTTGAGAGTTTTTGTGCAGAGCTCCTTAATCAGAGGACATTCCCACCAAATGTGTGTCATGGTCCCCTTCGATCTGTGGCATCACTAACATGTGTCTAGAACAGCTCGATAGATACGGTTTAAGACATTGGGTTATTTACACCATCTAGTTATCTGGTTAAGCTTATTTTCTTGTGTTTTAGTGGCCACTGCAATTTGTGTGTCAAGATAAAGCAACTGTCCCGTTTTTTTTTTTAAATATATGTTTATTTTGTTTCAATTTTATTTTATTTGTCTTGAACAGTGATAAGATTCTATAACATAATTTAGGATGGTTATTATTCCAAATAAAAGTAGTGAGTGTTATGAAAAAAGCATGGGGCTTTAATAGGGACTGTTTGAAAGATGTAAAAAAACGCATGGAGTATGTCCATTTTGAGAAAGTTGATCCTACTCAGCCATGAAAAATATTTGCGAAAATAAGGAATTAAATCAGTTCAGGTTTTGTTCAGCAAGGATAGATAATTCAGCAAGAGTTGTGTCACAAGTTGAGGGGAGATGAATCCCCAGATAGCATATAGAAGAGGAGTACATCTTGAATGGAAAATTATCTCCCAACTGTTGTAGCTGAGCTGGTAGTAGAGAGACATTTAAAATCTCGGATTTGGTGAAGTTCACCTTGAAGTTACTATAGAGACTAAAATGCTGAAACTCCTGAATGAAGAACCTCTGTCAGTTTGTTTTTCTGTCTCTACTAGGTAGATTTGTCTTGGTGATCATTGTTTTCAATACAGAAAATGATGGATAATTCAAAATGTTTGAATTGTCGCTAGAACTAAAGGTGAGAAGATCCTACAGTGGGGACACTTGTTCCAGTGACAGATATCCAAGAGAGGAACACTCTGTACTTTGGTAGAGATATTCTCTCCATGGAAGATGTCCTTATAGACGAATAACATAGGACTGAGCCATTTGCTGAAGTTGTCATGCACCGGAAGTGACCTGGAAATCGTTTGCTTTTTCTGGTTGGAGTGTTGTTTGCAATGCGCAATTGCTTCTACTATTTTCAAAACGGCTGAGGACAGGAGGTGGAGATCTGTATGATAGCGGAGGCCTGGTGACTCTTTGGAGGAGTTAGAGATGCTACTGTTACCAACCAATAAATATTACCCATGCTGTTTATGACTTCTCTTTAATCAGAGGGTCATGTACATTTGGTAAGCCTGCATCTTGCCACTATTGGTGAAGTTTTCAGATCTGCTTGGGCACCAGCTTTGGAAATTTGGACTGTTCTTTATGAATTTTTGGGCATTTTTTTTTTTTTAATATATTCACTTGCGGTGATTTTTATATGTAATGGCATTATTTTTTCTAATGTTTATTTAATGAATTTGCTGTTTTCGTATTTAATCAGTGTGATAAGGTATTTATTGACTTGCAATCTAGCACAGCATGGTTTATGCAAATATTTTGTAGTTAGAGAGATATATCCTAAGGTGTTTGCAGCTTGAGTAATTATATTTTTGTTTAAACAGATTTTGCACTAGCGCGCTTTTCTTGGTTGCTGCTGCGTCTCTGGGACAGAAATGAAAATTTATTTCCCCAATGGGATAGAGGGAGAAAAAAAATACTCTAATCAAAACTGAACAAATAAAAGTTTTGGTTATACATGCACTTAAACTGCAATGTAATCTGCAGAAACATCCAGGAACTGGCTGTGCTGTCTGATAGGGCATGCGCGGGGGTGACGTCACTGTGGCTCAGGCCACTCACAACGCTGGAGCCCACAAACCTGGAAGAAAGGCCAGAGAAAGATGTCAGCCCTCTCAGCTGTGACCGGGCTCTGCTGGAAGGTGCCTTCGTTTCAAGGTAAGTATTTCATAATGTGCTAGTATGCTATGCATACTAGCACATTATGCCATTGTCTTACAGGTTTTTTTTTTCTTTTTTCTTTATTCAGCGGTCCTTTGTCAGGTAAACATATACACTATATTGCCAAAAGTATTGGGACGCCTGCCTTTACACTCACATGAACTTTAATGGCATCCCAGTCTTAGTCCGTAGGGTTCAATATTGAGTTGGCCCACCCTTTGCAGCTATAACAGCTTCAACTCTTCTGGGAAGGTTGTCCACAAGGTTTAGGAGTGTGTCTATGATTCCCATAGACACACTCCTAAACTTTGTGTACAAAAAGTTTGACCATTCTTGCAGAAGTGCATTTGTGATGTCAGGCACTAATGTTAGACAAGAAGGCCTGGCTCGCAGTCTCTGCTCTAATTTATCCCAAAGGTGTTCAGGTTGAGGTCAGGACTCCACACTATATTGCCAAAAGTATTAGGCCACCCCTCTAAATCAATTTGTGGTGGGGGGATTATGGTGTGGGGTTTTTTTTCCGGGGTTTGGCTTGGCCCCTTAGTTCCAGTGAAGGGAACTCTTAAGGCATCAGCATACCAAGACATTTTGGACAATTTCATGCTCCCAACTTTGTGGGAACAGTTTGGGGATGGCCCCTTCCTTTTCCAACATGGCTGTGCACCAGTGCACAAACTAAGGTCGATAAAGACATGGATGAGCAAGTTTGAGGTGGAGGAACTTGACTGGCCTGCACAGAGTCCTGACCTCAACATGATAGAACACCTTTGGGATGAATTGAAGCAGAAACTGCAAGCCATGCCCTCTCGTCCAACATCAGTGTCTGACCTCACAAGTGCGCTTCTGGAAGAATGGTCAAACATTTCCATAGACACACTCCTAAACCTTGTGGACAGCCTTCCCAGAAGAGTTGAAGCTGTTATAGCTGCAAAGGGTGGGCCAATTCAATATTGAACCTTATGGACTAAGACTGGGATGCCATTAAAGTTCATGTGCGCGTAAAAGCAGGCGTCGTAATACTTATGACTATATACAGTAGTCTATGTATTTCAATTGTTTTGTATGGAGTTTCACCTTTAACAGGACTAAAGCTTTCAACAATGCTTCTTGGGTTAAGAACTTGCTAAATAAAAGGTTATATAATCAAAATACAAAACTCCTCAAAGGCTCCAAAGTCCCTGAAAGGCTATATTGGTTTGTCTGTATTCCCTGCTCCATCTCCACAGAGCTCTGTGGTGAATGTGGTTTTAATTTATTTTCGTATGAAATTCTTTGTAAGTGAAAATACAGATGCTGCTTGGGAGTTTAGGTAAAAAAAAATAAAAATAAAAAAACAACTAAAACATCAAGGACTCCACTACATACACATGCGGCATGAGAGTCTGTCACTTATGCACTTTCTTAGGCAAGAACATAATTGTAGAGAACAATGAGAATATCACTTAGACCAAATACTTTTTGTTTTAAAATAAGGGCTAATTAGTCCCAGGCTAGCTTTAGCAATATCTAATAATTACAATGTCTTTTTTTTTTTCTTTTTAGTGCACTGCACTCTCCAAACTGAATGCTGAAGTAGCCTGCATCGCAGTTCATGAAGAAAATTCATTTATCGTTGGGACTGAAAAGGGGAAATTCTTTTTAAACTCCAGAAAAGAGCTTCGGACAGATTTCCAACGGTTCTGTTGTAAGTTACTTTTACAAAGGATGTGTCATTTTTCTAAAGCGGAATTGCTGCCCAACACTAAGTAGTCTTAAAAATGCCCCCAACCCCTGCTACTTATGCTGACTAATCTGTGTAAAAAAAAATGTATATACTTACCTATTTTCAGCCTGGTCCGGTCACATGATCCGGCTTCCTTTTGTCAGTCAGCAATGGCTGCAAGGGAGAGGAGAGAGCGCCAAAAATGGATGAGCTATTAAAGCCTATGGGTGATATCACAGCTGCTGGATTTCCCGATTTGTCAATTGATCCCTCCTCTCCCCTGCAGCCACCAGGGATCATGTGACTGCACCAGAGCAGTCTTAAAATAGGGGTAAACAAGCAGTCATGGGCCACTGGCAAACATCGGGTTTGCGGGACCCGCGGGCACGCTAGGCGGCAAATTCAAAGGGACGTACGGATATGCCCTTTTGCCTGCCTGTGCCATTCTGCCGACGTAAATCGCTGTGCGGCGGTCGGCAAGTGGTTAAGAAATAAATTTCTCTCATTTTGTAGAGATTTCCTGTCCCTTCCTGTTGTATCTCCCAACAGCAAAAAGTTAACTGACAGCAGTTTTAATCCCTCCCTACTGTATGAAAAACATAAAATAAAGTTTTGGCTTTGCATACAGTTTAAATCTGATGTTTAGTCCTTTGTTTTTTGGGATACAGCACCAAGCACATTCATTATGTGTAATGCTGTATATCCTATTACCTTCAGGCAGCTGCTGGTTCTTGTAAAATCTTCCCCTCAGTGCCTCCTTCATAGCCGCCTGAGAAGATATCTTCAATGCATTGCATTCTGTGAATGGGCAGGGGAGATCCTGTCATTTAAAGCTGTTGTAAACCGCTGACATTATGAAATACTTACCTTAGAACAAAGCCCTTCCAGCGACGCCCGCTTACCACTGAGACGGCTGACATCTTCCCCCCCGGTGTTTCTTCTGGAATCGCAGATTCCAGCGCTGTGAGTGGCCTGAACCTCGATGACATCACTCCCACGCATGCCATTGGCTGCTTGCACTCTGAATATCTTCTAAACTGTACAAGTTCAGGAGGTATTCACAGTACCTATAGGTAAACCTTATTATAGGCTTACCTGTAGGTACAAGTGGTGCAACAGAGTTTATTATTTTTATTATTATTCAGGATTTATATAGCACCAACAGTTTATGCAGTGCTTTACAACATGGGGCAAGACAGTACAGTTACAATACAAATTAATACAGGAGGAATCAGAGGGCAATCAGAGGGCAATCAGAGGGAATCAGAGTAGTTTACAACCACTTTAACTGCTTCCCGTTCATAATAGTAATTGAGCAGTAATTAGGCAGACAGTGGTGGCTTATAACACTCACAGTGCCGCCGTAAAAAAGACCCTCAGGGTAATATCTGGTGGGTACAAAAAAGGCACTGAGAAGATTTTTGTAAAAAGCAGCAGCCTGCTTGTAATAGAATATGCATTATTACACATAACAAATGTGTTTGGTGCTGTATCATAAAAAAAATACTAAACTTTAGCTTAAAAAAGGTTTTTTTTTCTGTGAGATTCCTGCATTATGCATGCCCAGAATAGACAACTACATTTTCTGCTAGATCCAACTGCTCAGTGATCACTACATTTTCTGCTTACTAATCAAGTTGGTTTGTTTACTGATTTTTGCAGTGAATGCCCTCAGAAAGGAGCAGGAGAATGATGTTCAAAGGAGAAGCAGGGACTGTGCCTGGAATGTCCATCGAGTTTCGCCTGGACCCAGCTCGGATATTTACCTTCTCAGAAAGATGGTGGAGGAGATCTTTGATGTGCTTTACAGTAAGAAGAAAATGTGACAACTTTCTCAGTAAATAAGAGAAAAAATGTATACCATTTTATATGTCTCAGAATTCTGACTTTTGTTAGTTTACCCCCAAGTGTCCAAATTGCATTTTCTACAGTGAAATTTATGTTTTAATAATTTTTATTGAAGCAAGAGCAGAGGACAAAAAAACAACACGTACATCTTGTGTCGAACATACATAAGGTATTGAGTACAGCCATATAAAAAATGGAAACCTATGGTCCCATGACATACAGACAGGAGGTACACCTTGCGCATAACAATACAAGATACAATGCGCAAAAATAGTATAGCTCTCTAGCTCCAGGGGTCTCAAACATATAGGTACACCTAACGAAAACCTCAAAGCTTCGTTATACACAGGATTAGTACCCAAAAACAGAAAACCAGCATAATTCACAACAAAAAAAATCCTTGGGCGCCCAGCAGTCAGCAGCACCTTATCATGAAAGTACAGTATAAACAAGAAAAGGAGAAAAAGAAGAGAAAGGAAAGAACGCAAACAGAAAAGAAAAGAAACCCTAGGTTGAGGTGAAATTGTCGCCTGAGAAGATGTTATAGAGACATTCAAATAAACAGCCCACGTTTCCCAGATGTGTTCTCATGGAGCATAATCCAGGATATGCTTCACCATTTGCAATGAGACTGAAGGTAATTTCCATGCTCCTGCTATCGTGAGAAGAGCGAGGAATTCCTGGTGGAAATTCATTCAGCCATGCTATTTAAGGCAGTTGCAATAAGAGTAGACCAGTCACATGATAAAGCATGGAAAGGCCCTTGTTCCAGAATCCTCGGAAGCTGTCTGAAGAGGTATTTGGGTACATCTTAGCAAGGTGAGAGTGGACCAAATACCATCTAGTCAAGATCTTCAGGTTGACTTCTATCAAGGAGACATTCAATATCCCCCTGAAGGAGGCTTGAAATCGAGAATGCCAAGAGCCCAGCTCAAGATCCAGACCAACATCCCTCTCCCATGCTAACGTATATGGTAAATTATGGGATAGGCAAGCAACAGTCCATATATCACAGAGATGTCTCCCCGCAAACCTTGATCCCGAGTACGTCACTGTTCATATGCCATCAAGGAGGGAGGATCGGGTGTTCGGGGGCCCGAAGAGAATGCAAAAAGTGTGGAATTTGATAAAAACTAAACCATTCGGGCTACGGTGAAATTTTACGGTAAAATATATACTATGAGGTCAACAGGATGTACAGTATTATTGTCTAGCTGGAGAAAGTGTGAATACGCTTTTCTGTAACATATGGAGATAGTAGTAGATCATAGAGTAACTGTAAGACCACATATTAAAAAACGATAGACATGTAACTAACACTCCAAGAGGACCACATCTTGCACTGTGTTAAGAATACAATTAGCCTAAGTCTAGGTCCACGTTAAAGCAGATCCTGGATGTAAATGTAATGCTACTACTTAGCCCACAACCCCCCATTAAGAAATCTAAGGTTCGAGGTAAGTGTTTGCTACTTATTTAAATACTTGGGGTGTATTTTTACTTTTATTTTTTGTATTTTTTTTTTTACATTTCTAGTCTGGGGAAGGGGCACAGTAATAAGTAGACCTTGCATTTTCATGCAAGGTGCACTTTTAGAAGGTTGTACCAGCAGGGAAGAAATTTTCAGAACATTATTAACAATCGCTTAATTTTCCTAGTATGCTTGAATACATAAATAGAAATTGAATACATTCTTAGGAACTTGTAGCAGGATTTGGTTTTGTGTGATTTTTGTAAGGATAAATATATTTGCTTAATGTCAATCTTCAGATGTAACTGTCTTAGCACTGTGGACATTTCCTTAAATAAATGTTAATTAAAAATGCATTTATTCTGTATGTCTAACAGGTGTAACTATAATGTATTTCCATGCTGTATTAATATACAAGTGGACAGAGCTGAATAATAAAATGATTAACTATAATTAGTATATAGATTAAGATAAGTTGTCTAATGTTCCATGCATATATTATAGAGCATTAAAGGGTAGTTAACCTTTAAAAAAGTATTCTATACAGTCCATGAACATTCCATAATTTCAAACTAATCCGTTTTTGAAAATATCAATGTATGCTCCTAACATAACTGTAGGCCTTCTGTTCATGGAGTGAAACCTGCCCCAAACACTTCTAATATTTTTTTACAGCTCCGTCCTGTCCTCTTCCCTGAGACAGACCAGCCGTTAGGACGAGTGCCCCTTAGCAGTACTGGAAAGAGCGCCATTCTTCTTCTGAGCCTTGTGCACTTTTCTGAGCAGTGGGGCTGCAGTGGGACAAAGAGCGCTGCAGCCTGAGGTTATCTGTGACGACAAGATACAGTATAGTGCTGCACATGTCTGGGCTCAGAAGGACGGTGTTCACTCCTGTACCACTAGGGGGCACTCGTCCGAACGGCTAGTTCAGAGAAAAGGACAGGACCAAGCTGTGAAAAATATCAGGAGTGTTTGGGGCAGGCTTGATTTCATTCACAAATGGTCTCTAGGTATGGGAGGAGCAGAAATGGATATTTTTAAAATCAGATTATTTTAAAATTTTGCAATAGTGTTCATGAATTGCATAGAGTATATTTTTTTAAAGGGTAACTAATCCTTTAAAGTGATTCTAAAGTCTGACAGTAGTGCTACATTTAAATGATGGGGCACACCAGCAGGTATTGAACCACATGTGACACGGTTTAATATTTTATTAAAAAATACCCTTTTTCCTCTGCTAAAATGCAGGTCACCTGACTTTATTTTCCTCTATCCTCCAACTCCACCTGGGCTGGGGGTGGAGCTAAGCCTGAGTGGGTCACATGTCCGGTGACGTCCCGCCCATGCAAAGCAGAATGGAGCTGTCAGTCTGGGATCTGTTCTGCCCACCAATGTCTTAGATTCAAATTTACTTTGCACAGCCAGGGGAGGGCCTAAAAAAAGCTGAGGTGACATCAACCGCTCAGGCTTAGCACTGCCTCCAACCCTGGTTTTCCTTTTCAGTAAGCCCATGTAAAGAAACTGCTTACATACATTGAAAGAGGGGAGCACGCACAGTGTGGTAGCAATGGTGGAGGGGCTCTGTGAGCCTGCAGATTGTTGCCACCACACTATTGGTGACTACTGGGTGCCCCCTGTAATTAAACTAATAAATAACTAATAAACAAATTATTAGGAACAGATGTATTATTATTTACTTACATATTTTTTTAGTTTAATGACACATTAAAGATTGTAAGATGTCTGAATACTCATGGGAACCCCATAACATACAAGCTGGCCAGTAATGTGAGATATGATGTGTGTGTGTGTTATTAAAGTAATTTCTATGTAAAAATGTTGTTATCACTGTTTGTACACCTACAAATACTTTGTTATGGTGCCAAGTAGTCTTAATATAATAATAATAATAATAATAATAAAAATAATTAGTCTCTATTAAAAACATGTTCTGCTGTAACAATGTAAGGTATAGGAAAGGTCAAATGACCTTCAGGACAGGATGTGTGAATCCAGGAAGAAAAAGAACTTTGTTGTGTCCAGTACTGTAGTACTGTAGACCTTTGATATGTCCAGTACTGTAGTAAGATTAAACCATGCTGAACTGCACAACAGCATTATATCCTAATACACTGGCCTAGTATGGTTTGTATGAGCTGCAAGTTATCTTCTCCTTGCTCAGCTAATGAACATTATAGGCATATCATTGTTTTAGCAGGTGTTCTCTAGTCAGAGAGTTGTGTCTCCAACATTGCATACAGATAGATATGACAGATGCTGAATCTAACAAAATCTTTGACATTTTAATTTGATATTATAATGATTATTGTAACCTAAATTTCAACAGGCTATATTTGCAGTTTAACAATGTTCTTGTTGATCTATTTATCTCCCCGCTATTGTAGCTCTTAAAAAAAGATGTAGCTTAGGATGTTGTACTAAAATAATACATTTTTTATTTTTATTTTTATTTTTTTTTTAGGTGAGGCCTTGGGATTTCCGAATGTTGTTCCTGTGCCATATGATAAAATTATAAAGGATCCTGAGTCATTAGTGGTGCTTGGCTTTCCAGAGGGAATCCATTTACAGAAGCCTTCTGAATATAGCCTAAAAAGCCTAATGCTTATTTTAGAGCATAGTCATCGTATACGATTTAAACTGAAAAGGTAATGAGTAGTGAACAAAACAAGAGCAATAAATAGCTGGGAGTAGTTTATTTAAAGTGAAACTTACACTAAAAAAAAGCAAGATCTTATTATTTATTCATGGTCCACCATTCCATGTCTGTACACTGAATTAAAATAAAAAAAAGCCTGTGGGAGACAAAAGTTAGTAAATATACTTAGCTTACCCCCAGTTTCCACCTACAGCACCTGGGCAAGGGCAGTCACCATCATTTTGGCAAGATCCTAAGAGAATGTTGAATATCCTGAATGCACTGCACTTGATCATGTTGTCTCGAGATTAGGTTACTCTCAGTTTATAAAACTTGGCCAGAATTTAACGGTTGTGAGTTCCATACAGCTTTCTTTCCTTATAGTCTGCATACCATTAATTTTCCCATATGAACGTACTGTAAAAACTATCCATTTCCTGGCTGTCTTCTTTGCCTTAAATTTCCACAAATTCCCTACATTATCACTATGTGTGATATCATTTACTGTAGCAATGGCACATTTGTTTTTTTATAGTGATAGCTGGGCAAGACAACCTAAACTAGGTAAGCTGTATAATATTACATTACTATTTATCGGTAAGCTGACCTCTAACATTGTGGTGTAAGGGACCCATGATTTAGCTTAAAAGTAAGAGTTAAAAAAAAGTCTTGTGACCACTGTTGGTAGGTTATGTATGCACTACTCAAGCTGTGTTAGTGGTCAATGTACTGTCCAGTAATGAGAGACAATACTATGGATTTCTTTAGAGGATATCAGCCTGAAACTGGGTGACCTGCCCACAAATCCAAGCCTAGATATGTGGGAATAGAGAAAAGTGCGTGGTAGTACTGTAATATATATTTTAAATATTTGTTTTATGCTTGTTTTTTCTATATAGAGCGCCTGAAGAACCAAACAGAGAATCAATGCCTTGTTCAGATTTCAACTGCTCCCCTGTTGCCACAGCAAAAGTTGTTCCAGATGCAGGTCTAAACTCTAAAGTCCCGAAACCAACAAATCATGATAATCCATCCAGTGTACCAAACTTCATGTACAATGTCCCAATACCTAGCCAGCTTTGTATGGAATTAAAGCAGGAGGCCCACTCAAATATCCCTGGACTTAACCCTGTGAATGAGGTACTTACCCACCAGTCACCAGGAGAACAGAAGCAGGACTTCCCAGAATGTTCTGGTGAGGACAATATCATATTTTTGGAAATAATACATTTTTTAAATGACTTAAATGCTGAGAGAGCAACAGACTTTAAAGCTGTACTGCAGTCAAACATCGTAATACACAAATAAAATGCATGTAGGGAGATGTTTTACCTGCTAGCTGATGTGCATTTCAGTCCTGAGATTTACACAGCCCCATCATACAACACAGCCAAGTAGAGGACACAACTTTCTCTTTGCAGTTAAAGAATGCTGTGGTGTCTTCTCTGTGCCCTAGCCTGTGGTTAAGGAGCAGCAGGAGATGATGAAGTCATCCCTCTGCCCAATATGTTCTTTCTCTCAGTCAGCTTGCTCCTTGTCTACACATCTTTTTGTAACTAGCCTGACTATGTGTTAAAATTCAAGTATTTGCACTGGTTGCATACAAAAAAATAATGATTTATTTATCATTATATAGCTGTGTTCATTTGTGTCTTCTATTTTTGCCTGAAGTTCAGCTTTAAACAAGTGCATATCAAATAACAATTCATATATGAAAAATCTCTTTAAAAATCATAAGTGAGTATATCCCCCAAAAAAGTGCAAATCACATTTACCAATTCAAATTTGGAAAGTTCATCATAATCTTCAATAAAGTGCTTGCTCGTGATTTTCAAAAAATGCTGGCTGTGATGAAAGAATCAAAAGTAGTTGTCCTGGTGATGAGAAACACCCTAAATTTGTGCTTACAAGTTATCTTAGACCGCACTTACCAGAAAGATTTGACCCCTTTCTCAAAATAGGTCAAAAACGCTTAAGGTGAGACAAATCTGTATTTATTCCTCCCTCGATATCCTGGAAGTTTTAGCGCATCATAGAGTGCATTTCTGTATCTTTAGTAACCTTATAGGCAAGGGGGAGACATGAAGAGTCTCCAGTAATGTTAAAATTAGGAAAAAAAGTACCAGGTGAATGGACTGTGCCTGATAAGAACTCCAATCAATTGCTAGCCTCCGTGGGTATATGAAGTAAAGAGGAAACTGGCGTTCCCAGATTTCCATTGATGCTTGTTTTTGCTTTTTTTTTTGCTATAATGTAAGTGTAATTTTAACATTGAAGTGAAGAAGAAATGGCTGCAAGTCCAATAGCTGTTTATTAATCACCAAGATGACATCAGAAGACACCAATACACAGTCTTGTAGACACGTTTCACACAGTACAGTTGGAATGATTAAGCACAGTGGTAATGATTAAGCACAACTTTACTGTGTGAAATGCATCTACAAGACTGTGTATTGGTGTCTTCTGATGTCATCTTGGTGAATATTAAGCAGCTATTGGACTTTCTTCGAATTGCAGCCATTTCTTCTTTACTTCAATGTTAAAATTACACTTACATTATAGCAAAAAAAAAATAAGCATCAATGGAAATCCAGGAACGCCAGTTTGTGTTCCAGAAAGCAGAAGTGATGTGTATTGGAAAGTCTCATCCTATGCGTTTCATCAGCAGGCATCTGACCTCATCAGGAGTCTGATGGTCCCCTGATGACGCCAGACGTTTGCTGATGAAACGCGTAGAATGGGACATGTATTCACCTAAGGCATTAAGGGAAACTGAGCAAGTGAGGAGTAAGCAGATTTATAGCCTTTGGTTTTCTGTGTGCCTAGTGTCCATTTTTCCTTCAGGCCTATAACCGTAGGTTGCCTAATTATCATCAAGCTGTGTCCCTTAAAGGACAATAAAGAAAACATGTTAATTTTTGAGCCAAAATACAGTATTAATAAAGGATGAATACTATTCAGTTACTAAGTATGAGTATTTAAAGGAGAACTACACCCCAATCTTGTGATATGGAAGTTAGGTGAGGCACATATTGAAAAGATTATAAGATGCCTGCAGCCAATGCTCTCTCTTTCAGATCAATCAAACAGTGTAGAATATATTGTAAATAACACACATGGATACACAGGGGTTGATTTACTAAAACTGGAGAGTGCATAATCTAGTGAAGCTGTGCATGGTAGCCAATGAGCTTTTATATTCATTTCCGAACCGCCGCACGACGATGTACGTCCTTACTATGAAGGGGGATATCGTTGTTATAGCAGCAGCTAGCTGCCATAACCCCGGTATCCTCTTCTTCAGCCGGCTGTCTGGTGTCTGATAAGAGTGGTCTCTGTGGCAGATTCACCGCAAGGTCACTTTTATCGGTGGTGGGAGAGGGGGCCCCCGCCGCGATCTGGTGCCCTCCGCTTACCGGAGCCATAGGCAGCGGCGGAGGCAGTCGGATATTCACCCTTGCGGGGCGTGGAGACGAGTGAGGGGAAGGCGACGTCAAAACGTCACTTCCGCCCATAGCTCTTAAAGGGCCATTTTTTTTTAATTATTTTTTTAAATGACAATTTTTTTTTTTTTTGCATTTAAGTGTAAATATGAGATCTGAGGTCTTTTTGACCCCAGATCTCATATTTAAGAGGTCCTGTCATGCTTTTTTTCTATTACAAGAGATGTTTACATTCCTTGTAATAGGAATAAAAGTGACACAAATTTTTTTTTTTTAACCACTTCAATACCCGCCCATAGTCATATGACGTCCACAGATGGGATCTCCCATTCTGGGTGGACGTCATATGACGTCCTGGGATTCCCGGCCGCCTAGAAGGCGCGCGCGTCCCGTCGGGAGCGCGCGCGCCCGCCGCGTTCCTCGGGACCTGGTGCGTGTGCCCGGCGGCCGCGATGTCCGCCGGGCACCCGCGATTGCCCGTTAACCGGGCCGGCATGTGGATCTGTGTGTGTAAACACACAGATCCACAGCCTGTCAGCTCTGAGGAGAGCGATCTGTGTTCCCAGAACGGAGAAACACTGATCGGTCTCCTCCCCTAGTGCGTCCCCTCCCCCTTCAGTTAGAATCATTCCCTAGGAAACATATTAACCCCTCCCTGCCCCCTAGTGGTTAACCCCTTCACTGCCTGTCACATTTACACAGTAATCAATGCAATTTTATAGCATTGATCGCTGTATCAATGTGATTGGTCCCAAAAATGTGTCAAAAGTGTCCGATGTGTCCACCATAATGTCGCAGTCACCCAAAAAAATCGCGATCGCCGCTAAAAAAATGAAAAAATATTTTTTTTTTAAAAAATGCCATAAATCTATCCCGTATTTTGTAGACGCTATAACTTTTGCGCAAACCAATCAATATACGCTTATTGCGATTTTTTTTACCAAAAATATGTAGAAGAATACGTATCGGCCAAAACTGAGGAAAAAATGTGTTTTTAAAAAAAGAAATTGGGATATTTATTATAGCAAAAAGTAAAAAATATTGTGTTTTTTTTCAAAATTGTCGCTCTTCTTTTGTTTATAGCGCAAAAAATAAAAACCGCAGAGGCGATCAAATACCACCAAAAAAAAGCTCTATTTGTGGTGAAAAAAGGACGTCAATTTTTTTTGGGTACAACGTCGCACGACCGCGCAATTGACGTTTAAAATGCGACAGCGCTGAAAACTAAAAATTGGCCTGGGAAGGAAGGGGGTGAAATTGCCTGGTATTGAACCGGTTAAACAGTGTAAAAATAAAAAAATAAAAAAGTAAAATAAATAAGAAAAAATAATAAAAAATTTAAACGCGCCCCATCCCGCCGAGCTCGCGTGCATCTACAGTGATCTGTAGATACACAAATTTTACTTAAAGTGTTTGTTAATGCACTTATACAGGACTATGCAAGCCCCTCTTTTAGAGGCTGACATAGCACACTGTGCAACTTGTTTTTAAAAACGAGTGTTGTAAATACCGAATTTCAGCTGTCTTCAGGCCGGTCTCATCACTTGCGGCCCTGTTCTAGCTCTGATGGATGTCTTCTGTGGAAGGGGCCATGATCTCCCTCTGACGTCAGCCGGGGAGACCACGTAGCCACTCATCTCCTCTGCAGAAGCCATCCATCGGAACTGTAAAGCGGCCATGAGTCACGTGACTGGCCTGAAGACAGCTGAAATTCGGTATTTACAACACTCGTTTTTAAAAACAACTTATACAATGTGCTATGCCAGCCTCTAATAGAGGGGTTGGCAGTGACAAATTTAAGTTTTTATTTTAGAATAATAGCGATGGGGGGGGGGGGCAGTCCAGAGACAGACAGAGAGGTGACAGGCAGGAAGGAGAGGGTGAGTTGGGACAGAGGAGAGCAGAGACCAGGCAGCGTATGACAGAGGGACGCACTTTGACCACACTGATCAGGGCGGAGCAGCTTTGGTTATCATGGTCTGTTTAGAGAGGGGATACAGGAAGTGCAATGTATAGGGTTTTTTGGGTTTTTTTTACAGTTTAGAGGGGGCAGATTACACAGCACAAGCACTGTGCTGTGTAATCTGCTTTAAGGGACCAGAATCTATATATTTTTTTTTTTTTGGGTTAACAAACGCTTACGGCGCCTTTCACACGGACGGCTATTCTGCCGCAGTTAAAAGCATGTTTTTTTCCTGTGCGATTAGCTGCGGTTGCGTTTAGCTGCGGTTTGCCATTTCCATGGCAACCTGACAGGGTACCGACTCGCACTGTTTGGTATGAATCTTGAGGGGGAACTCCACGCCAAATTTTAAATTAAAAAAACCGGGTTGCGTGTTCGGTTAGGGGTCTGGTATGGATTTCGGGTAGGACCCCACGCTGTTTTTTCGGCGTAGGGGTTCCTCTTAAAATCCATACCAGACCGAAGGTCCTGGTATGCCCCTGGAGGGGAACCAACGCCATTTTTTTATTTAAAATTTGGCATGGAGTTCCCCCTCAAGATTCATACCAAACAGTGCCGGGCATTGGCGGGGATCCGCGTCGGATCCCCGTGCTTGCCGCTCATTGGGAAAGGAAAAATCATTTCTCCTTTCCCGATGAGCAGCTCTGCGCTGTTATCCGCAGCTGACACAGTGCACTGCGATTACCTGCAGTTATGTGCGGATAGCTGCGCTAAATCGCTCCTGGACACAGTCAGTTCTATTTTTTCTATCCGCACAGAACCGCATGTATCTAATTCGCAGCTAAACGCAGTGTGTGAATGGGGCCATAGGAAAGCATTGTGTGCTTTTAGCTGCGGAAGAAAATTAGAAAATCCGCAGCTAAAAGCACCATTCTATCCATCCGTGTGAAAGGGGCCTTAAGTGGACAACAGAATTAAATATTTTACATGTGCTTAATGTAAACTTCATCTATGGAAAATAGTTACATTGAGTCCTACTGCACAAACGCTTTATAAATGTATACATACAGTGCCTTGAAAAAGTATTCATACCCCTTGAAATTTGCCACTTTTTGTCATGTTACAACCAAAAACATAAAGGTATTTTATTGGGATTTTATGTGATAGACCGACACAAGGTGGCGCATAATTGTGAAGTGGAAGGAAGATGAAAAATGGTTTTCAAAATTTTTTTACAAATAAATATCTGAAAAGTGTGGCGTGCATTTGTGTTCAGCCCCCATTACTCTGAAACCCCTAACTATAATCTAGTGGAACCAATTGCCTTCAGAAGTAACCGAATTAGTAAATAGAGTCCACCTGTGTGTATTTTAATCTCAGTATAAATACAGCTGTTCTGTGAAGCCCTCAGAGCTTAGTTAGAGAACCTTATGCCGCATACACGCGGTTGGAATTTCTGACAACGAATGTTCAATGGGAGCTTGTTGTCAGAAATTCCGACCGTGTGTATGCTCCATTGGACATTTTCCGGAATTTCTGACAAACAAAATTTGAGATCTGGATCTCAAATTTTCCGATAACAAAATACGTTGTCGGAAATTCCAATCATGTATACACAATTCCGACACACAAAATTCCACGCATGTTCCGAATCAAGCAGAAGAGCCGCACTGGCTATTGAACTTCAATTTTTTCAGTTCGTCGTACGTCACCGTGTACTTGACGGTCGGAATTCCCGACAACATTTGTGTGACCGTGTGTATGCAAGACAAGTTTGAGCCAACATCCATCGGAAAAAAAACATGGATTTTGTTGTTGGAATGTGCGATCGCGTGTGTGCGGCATTAGTGAAAAATTAGCATCATATAGGACAAGGAACACACCAGACAGGTCAGGGATAAAGTTTTGGAGAAGTTTAAAGCAGGGTTAGGTTATTAAAAAAATTCCAAGCTTTGAACATCTTACGGAGCACTATTCAATCCATCATCGGAAAATAGAAAGAGTATAGCACAACTGCAAACCTACCAAGACATGACCGTCCACCAAAACTGACAGGCCGGGCAAGGAGAGCATTAATCAGAGAAGCAGCCAAGAGGCCCATGGTAACTCTAGAGGAGCTGCAGAGGTCCAAAAGCTCAGGTGGGAGAATCTGTCTACAGGACAACTATTAGTCATGAACGCCACAAATCTAGCTTTTATGGAAGAGTGACAAGAAGAAAGTTATTGTTGAAAGAAAGCCATAAGCTATGTGTGGTGGAAAACTAACACTGCACATCACCCTGAACACACCATCCCCACTGTGAAACATGGTGATGGCAGCATCATGTTGTGGAAATGCTTTTCATCAGCAGGGTCAGGGAAGCTGGGCAGAGTTGATGGGAAGATGGATGGAGTCAAATACAAGGCAATCCTAGAAGAAAACCTGTTAGAGTCTGCAAAAGACTTGAGACTGGGGTGGAAGTTTACTTTCCAGCAGGACAACGACCCTAAACATACAGCCAGAGCTGCGATGGAATGGTTTCGATCAAAGCATATTCATGTGTTAGAATGGCCCACTCAAAGTCCAGACCCAAATCCAATTGAGAATCTGTGGCAAGACTTGAAAATTACTGTTCATAGACACCCTCCATCCAATATGACAGAAGTTGAGCTATTTTGCAAAATGAATGGGCAAAAATGTCACTCTCTAGATGTGCAAAGCTGATAGAAACATACCCAAAAAGACTTGCAGCTGTAATTGCAGCGAAAGGTGGTTCTACAAAGTATTGACTCAGGGGGACTGAATACAAATGCACGCCAGATTTTTCACATATTTATTTTTTAAAAATGTTGAAAACCATTTATCATTTTCCTTCCACTTCACAATTATGTGCCACTTTGTGTTGGTCTATCACATAAAATTCCAATAAAATACATTTACATTTTTGGTTGTAACATGACAAAATGTGGAAAATTTCAAGGGGTGTGAATACTTTTTCAAGACACTGTGTAGATGAATATTGATACCTTAATTTCCTATTTTGGGTTAGTCACATGAACTAAAGTGGTCTGGTGAGTGATCATCTTCACTGAAAAGACTGATCTGTTAGAATACAAAACACTAACGTTATGTTTTAGAGAAGGTGGTGTATCATTCAGTTATTTGTTCTAGTTTTCATGATTTGAGGTTTGGGGTTTTTTGTTTTGTTTTTGGCCTGCATCACGATTAGGAGAATGGTGCCTGAACACACTCAGATTGTCCAAGTATTTTGAATTACAATACATGAGGTTGTATTTTAGTATTAATCTTACAATATTAACATTTTCTGTTAATTCTCTCTCTTATATAATTTTTTTTGTTTTTTTTGTAATCAGTACCACAGTCTTCTGTACCTGACAGCAGTCTCAGGCAAAATGTCCATGCCTCAAAACGTGTCCTTTTCTCAATAGTTCATGATAAAACAGGTAAGAGGGAAACAAAGCATAATATCAGGCAAAGTTTATGTACATACACCCTCTTAGGCACGGTTCACACTGCCGCGACTTGGGTTCAGACTTGTGGGACCCCAAGTCGCATGACATGTGAAATCCCATGTTAGGCAATGAGAGCTGTCTTAATTAGCACTACTGAAGTCACTCTGACTTTAGAAAAGGATCCTGTACTACTTCAAGGCAACTTCTATCAGAATTGTGCCTCAAAGTAGACCCCAAGTCTCCTGGCAAAGTCTCACCATAAGTCGGGCCGACTTTCATGTTGCGGCAGTGTGAACCAAACCTTAGGCACATGGAAGAACTATCTAGTCCTGGTTAGCTAAACTGATCTCTGGATCCATTCATATCTGACACAAATGAAATATGCTAGCTCATTCATCAAATTATAGCACCTTCCTTGGCCAAGCAGGTCTGTGATTCTCATGTTGTTTCCTGGCCACAGTGTCTGCCTTTTATAGTTCTTCTCACTGTCACCATTTCCTCAACCATATGACTCTAAGGAAATGCAAATATTGGCAGTGAAATGGTTATTTCAGAATTTTCCCGAGACACTGCGGTGATCAGTAGGATAGTATTATAGAATAAAAAATAATTCTTCCCTTCTGCATATCCAGCAGACTTATACATCTATTCTCCCTTCACTCAGTGATCTTCTTGTATTTTTGAGGTGTTCTAGAAAGGCATTGCATGCACACCAACAAATGAAAATGTTATGATTTTATTAGCATTACTTTTAAGTAAAAATAACTACTAACTTATTGCTGGTTTTTCTTTTACTGAGATTTTTAGTTTTTCAATATAGGGAGAAATAAGGTGGTACAAAAATGAAGTGTACACATAAAATATCAGTATACTTAGCAGGGGAGTTGCTAGGTGGCAAAAAGACCAGGGACTTCAGCCAGAAGTCTGAGCCCAGCACCCCAGCACCGGGGGGGGGGGGAGGTGTTACCTACCTGATGCACACTGACCTATCTGACATGCACTGACCTACTTGACACGCACTGACCTACCTGACATACACTGACCCACACTGACATACACTGACCCACACTGACCTACCTGACATACACTGACCCACACTGACCTACCTGCCACACACTGACCTACCTGACATACCCTGACCTACCTGACACACACTCACCTACCTGGCTCGCACAGACCTACCTGACATGCACTGACCTACCTGACATACACTGACCTACCTGACACACACTGACCTACCTGACATACACTGACCCACACTGACACGCACTGACCTACCTGAGCAGACTTCAGGTGACGTGACCTACTCCTGCAGCTCAGCCATAGTGTACGGCGCACCCATCACAGTAGAGTAGTAGACAGCAGGCACTCCAGGCAGCCAGAGCCATAACACAGGAGAGGAGAGGGGAGCTGCCCGCCCGAGCTCCGAGTGGGGAATCTTCTCACAGTGAGATGGTGCGGCGGCCGCATTGTAATTCCCGCCTTCTGGAGCCTGCAGCACCTATGATGGACGTCACACGTCCCACGGTCCCGGCAATGGACCAGTGGGATGTCCATCAAAGGCATGCAGGCTCTAGAAGGCGGGACCTGGTATGTCACTCGGCCGTGCTCGAGGTCAGATTGGTCCTCGCTCTGCAGCGGTGCTCGGGCTCAGGGCTAATGACAGAATTGTGCATGCCCGAGGCCCGGGGCTTTTTCGGGACTCACTCAGGGCTCTAGTCCCCTCAGCCCCCCCTGACGCTACTGACACTTAGTACAAATATTGCTTCCCAAATGCAAAATGAGAGCGGCAACAATCTAATACTTTAACAGAACATGGATAAGACAGGACTTACGGAACATCAATTTGTGAGAATAAGTTGAGCGTCTAAGACATAAGGGTCATTTGTTCACGAAAAATGCCAAAAGAACAACATCCAGGCAATCAAAGAAATATCATGATATCATTAAGTCTAAACCACAAATGTCTTCATAATACAGTGGCACAAATGAAAGATATGAGTGGGAGGCCTGGCTAAAAAAAAAAAAATTTAGATGGCCACGACCTACACTGTTCATCCAGAGGTTACAGGAGCTCAACAATGAGGGAGGGAAGCACGTAAGGGAAAATAGAGAGAGAGCAAGAGAGGGGAGGTAAAGGGAGCAGGGAGAGAGACGGTACCCCAGGGGTCTTCAAGCTATACCACATGGAACCTTTACAGTTCTAAAAATCGGAAAGACATCTGAGAAGGCAGAAATGGTCTATCCAGGGCGGAATTTATCACACTTATTCTCAAGGATCGCCATCAATCTTTCGTTAATGAGCGTACCCTGAACCCGGTTCTTAACCTCTCCAAAGCTAAGAAGTGGTGTCTTCCATGATTTTCTATAATTTGCTTCGACGCCATAATAAATATGAGTGATTAGGGTGCGTTCCCGACGGATAGCACCAGCGATAGATTAACGTAAAAGTGCCTCCTATGGGTCTCTCCGTAAATTCACGTGGAGAACTGTATGGACCATTGTGTATACCCTAATCCATAACTTCCGGACTTTAGGACAGGTCCACCATATATAAAAAATCTGAGAAATGTGAATCGCTACCTATCCAGCTAACTCAAATAATTATATATAATTCAAACACTTGTTAAATAATAATAAAACAAACAAATATAAACGTGGCAATAGTGGTGATGACCCCTCATAGGTAAAAAAAAAAGCAATTATAGTTTATAGTGACATAAAACACTTCTGAACCATTTGATATATACTCAAAATTAACATGCAGTTGAAATAACCATAACAACTCAGCAATCTTTAATATACACTGTAAATAGTCCTTATAGAAAAGTGATCATAAAATCAAGTCCATTCACTTAGTGCACATGCTCATACACTCTGTGAATAATCAGAAATCCAGTAATAAACTTCTGTGCAAATCTTGTGTTTCTCTCAAAAAACACAAAAGTGCCCTCCACCGGTCACCTACAGGGGAGACCCTCCCAGGGTTCTACAGTAGCATTCCCCTTACGGGTATATATCCAGTGGCTGGCTGCTTTCCTATAAATGACTCGCTTTGTACAGTTGGGATCATAAAACACCTTGCTGGTCACTCAAACATTTGCAGATTCTCAGTCCTGTGCTCCCCAGTGGCAATCTGCTTCCTGGTAGTATGTAATAACATCACAGGCTCCGTCACAGGGGCGGAGCCTGTGACGTCATTGTATACTACCAGGAAGCAGATTGCCACTGGGGAGCACAGGACTGAGAATCTGCAAATGTTTGAGTGACCAGCAAGGGGTTTTATGATCCCAACTGTACAAAGCGAGTCATTTATAGGTGCACCAGAGCTAGTGCACCTATAAATGTGAGTGTGATTATTTTTATTTTATAAAGACCCATTTTTATACAGTTCAACACTATGTTAGGTTTTTCCTGCTTTTATGACATACAGTTGTGCTCATAAGTTTACATACCCTGGCAGAATTTATCATTTCTTGGCCATTTTTCAGAGAATATGAATGATAACACAAAAACTTTTCTTTCACTCATGGTTAGTGTTTGGCTGAAGCCATTTATTATCAATCAACTGTGTTTACTTTTTTTAATTCATAATCACAACAGAAACTACCCAAATGACCCTGATCAAAAGTTTACATACTCCAGTTCTTAATACCGTGTATTGCCCCATTTAACATCAATGACAGCTTGAAGTCTGTTGTGGTATTTGTGGATGAGGCTTTTTATCTTCTCAGATGGTAAAGCTGCCCATTCTTCTTGGCAAAAAGCCTCCAGTTCCTGGAAATTCTTTGGGCTGTCTTGCATGAACTGCACGTTTGAGATCTCCCCAGAGTGGCTCAATGATATTGAGGTCAGGAGACTGAGATGGCCACTCCAGAACCTTAAATTTATTCTGCTGTAGCCAATGACAGGTTGACTTGGCCTTGTGTTTTGGATCATTGTCATGTTGGAATGTCCAAGTACGTCCCATGCGCAGCTTCCTGGCTGATGAATGCAAATGTTCCAGTTTTTTTTTTTTATAACATACTGCATTCATCTTGCCATCAATTTTGACCAAATTTCTTGTACCTTTCTAGCTCACACATCCCCAAAACATCAGCGATCCACCTCTGTGTTTCACAGTAGTGTACCTTTCATCATAGGCCTTGTTTACTCCTCTCCAAATGTAGTGTTTATGGTTGTGGCCAAAAAGCTCAATTTTGGTCTCATCACTCCAAATGACTTTCTGCCAGAAGGTTTGAGGCTTGTCCCTGTGCTGTTTGGCATATTATAAGTGGGATAATTTGTGGCATTTGCTTAGTAATGGCTTCCTTCTTGTCAGGGCTGGGCTCAGCCCTTCCTTCTCAAAGCTGGCTGCTCAGCTGTCGGCTAGTTGCCAGCTCCTTTCTCTCCACAGTGGTGCACCTGTTGATGATATCCTGCTAGTCAGTCCTACCTACTTAAGCCATCCAGCCCAGATGATCTCTGCCTTCGCCCTTTTCACATCTCTAGAGACGCTCTCCTGTGTCCCTGTTAAAGACTTGCTTGGCTGACATTCCTTCTGGCTCCAGATCTTGTTTGCTGTTCTACTACGCTCATCTCTGACTCCCTGACGTTTTGGCTTGTCTGCCTATCCATTCCGGTTCCTCAACTCTGGCTATGTTTTGACTATGTTTACCTTTTTATTATTATTATTATTATTATTATTATTAATAAACAAGTGTGATTTAACTGTACTTCTGTCTCAATCTGATTCATGGTTTCTGACACTTCTGGCGACACGACCATGCAGCCCATCTTTCTTCAAATGCCTTCTTATTGTGCATCTTGAAACAGCCACACCACATGTTTTCAGAGACTCCTGTATTTCACCTGAAGTTATTTGTGGGTTTTTCTTTGCATCCCGAACAGTTGTGGCTGAAATTTTAGTTGGTCTACCTGACTGTGGTTTGGTTTCAACAGAACCCCTCATTTTCCACTTCTTGACACTGCTGATTGGCATTCTCAATTCCTTGGGTACCTTTTTATATCCCTTTCCTGTTTCATACAGTTCAACTACCTTTTCCCGCAGATCCTTTGATAATTCTTTTGCTTTCCCGATTTTCATGAATCAGAATCCAGAAACGTCAGTGCAGCACTGGATGAAAGATGCAAGGGTCTGTCAGGAGTCCAGAAACTCATTGACCTTTTATACACACACACTAATTATAAGCAAACAGATCACAGGTAAGGATGGTTACCTTTAATAGCCATTCAAACCCCTTTGTGTCAACTTGTGTGCATGTTGTGATTGATGATAAATGGCTTCAGCCAAACACTAACCATGAGTGAAAGAAATGTTTTTGTGTTATCATTCATATTCTCTGAAAAATGTCCAAGAAATCATAAATTCTGCCAGGGTATTTAAACTTATGAGCACAATTGTATGTGTATAATGTACACGGTCTAAGGAAACAAGAGTCCAAGAATCACCAGGAAAGCAGCCAGCCTCTGGCTATATACCCATAAGAGAAATGCTATTGTAGACCCCTAGGAGGTTCTCCCTTGGAGGTGAACGCATAGTGTGACCCGTGGAGGGCATTTTTGTTTTTTTGAGAGAAACACAAGATTTGCACTGAAGTTTATTACTGGATTTCTGACAATTCACAGAGAGTGTATGCGCATGTGCGCTAAGTGAATGGACTGGATTTTATGATCAATTCTCTATGAGGACTATTTACAGTATCCATTTAAGTTTGCTGAGTTGTTATGGTTATTTCAACTGCATGTTAATTTTGAGTATATATATATATATATTACAGGCATACCCCACTTTTAAGTACACAATGGGGTTTATTTACTAAAGCTGGAAAGTGCAAAATCAGGCTCACTTCTGCATAGAAACCAATGAACTTCCAGGTTTTGTTACCAAAGCTTAATTGAACAAACTGGGGTTAGAAGCTCATTGGTTTCTATGCAGAAGTGAGCCTAATTTTGCACTTTCCAGCTTTAGTAAATAAACCCCATTGTGTACTTAAAAGTGGGGTATGCCTGTAAATGGTTCACAAATGTGTTATGTCACTATAAACTATAATTGCCTATTTTTTTTTTTTTTTTACCTATGAGGGGTCATCACCACGATTGCCACGTTTAAATTTATTTGTTTCATTAACATTTAACAAGTGTTTGCATTGTATGTATTATTTGAGCTAGCTGGATAGGTAGCGCTTCACATTTCTTTGATTTTTGATTTTTACATGTGGGAACACAGTTGGTGTTAAGCAGCAACCTTGGGTATACTTGTTTTGACTTATTTATTTATTTACACATCACCCACCCATAGTAGCACGGAAGTTTTACCATATTTTTTAGGGCCACCATATAGGTTTCTTATTGCCAAAATCTGGGCAGCCTCTGAAGCTGTTGGATGGGTACAATGGTAGACATTTTGCAATCTTAGCTGGGGTAAAATGCCAACGAGACAAAACGTTAAAGGAATTTTCAAGAGCCAAGACATTAAAAGAGGATTTAAACAGGGCCTCCCGCCTTTTACGTCAGTCGTCTGGCTGTGGATCACTTTTTTGTTGTTTTTTTTATATATAATGCAGAATATAGGAATCAGCTATTTTTTCTCAGTGTACTTGTACAAGTTGAATGGGTTTTCTTTTAACATTTCTTCTCCATATATTCTTGTTTTGTTAGAGAAATGGGACAGCTTTATTAAGGAAACGGAGGATATCAATACCCTCAGGGAGTGTGTACAAATCCTGTTTAACAGCAGATATGGTGAGAGCTAATGCATTCCTACATTTGTCTTACAGTAAAAATAAATTAAAACCTTAATGGAATAGTCTCTCAGATAAAGATAAAGGAACTCCATCTCTTTTTAATGTTAAACTTCTTCATTAAATTTTTGATATTTGAATAAACAAACCTACATTTGAGTTTGGTTAGATTTTATATACATTTATGCAGAATATATTTTAGTCACCTTCAAAAATAAGTGATCTTACTATGTGTATTCAAATCTCACTTTTTTAATCCTCATCAGTTATACTAGGGTGTATATTTATAAGGCAATAAGTCTGACAATCACCAAACCTTCACTGGAGGTGATTCTTGTGGGTGCATGTGTTTTAAATGACAGTGATTGATTCACCAAGAGTGAATGTTTGGTGCAAGTCCTATTTACTTTTTTCTTAATAGACCCCTAAGTGAAAAGTGAGGGGAAAATATACCAGTTATCAATTAAGTTCATTTCAGCTGTCACCAAAATTGAATTGCTTTATGTTTCAACTGTCACCTTTTGTATCTTATTGAAGTGCCAGAAAATATAATTTTTCTGACAACCAGGAATAAGGGTGTGTTCCAGGAGAAAAGGGATGGAACTGTGGAAGGAGGCTACATTGTGTGATATCACATCTTTAGATCTGTATGATTGAGTTTACAATAGACATGGAGATGTGGTGGAAAGAAAAGTAACTTGGATAATATCTGAACAGCTCACTTCTTGTATTTTCATGGTTTTTAAAATGAGTGTAGCCAAACAAAATATGCATAGTTAAAGATGAATTCAAATACCTGTCACCCTTGGATATAATCCCTCGGTATATGATTGTGTTAAACTGTAAAATGTCTACTGAACGGCATTAGGTATCTACTGTCTCAACTCTTATGACTCATATTCCTGAGTTTTGTTCATGCACAGAGGCTCTCTATGTTTACTGAATTACTCACATGGTAGTAAATACTGTTGTTTCATTGTTAACTGTATTATTCTTTTCAATAAAAACGTATTGAATGAAAAAAATACCTATATCGACTTGAGAAACTGCTCCCATCAGGGGCGGAGTGGCTGATCAGAATCTAGTGTAGCAGCCGGCGGATGGTAAAGAAGCCACAGAGTAGATACGGAGGACTTGGCTGGCAGCTCACTTAGTGGTGGTTAGAGCCCTGAAAAAGGCAGAGGCACAGAATCTAAGATGTCTCTTGATCTACACCAGAGCCACCTAATGGTGGAGATGTTTCACTGCAGGTAGTAATAAGGTTGTAGTCCTCTGGCCCATCAGAGCAGGCCACAGCTGAGAACAGGTGAGACTCTCTTGCAGTGCTGGAGCACTGGACTTACAAGACATCAGGGTATATGGTGGTATACCAGAGGGCATAGGAATGCACGGGTTGCAGGAAAGAAATTTGCATGACTCCCCCAGCAACACAGACCATGCTCCCGAAGGCCTGGTGACGCCGCCCCCACTGGGAGAAGACAGTTAATTATACTAGTGGCTATACCAGCTGCTAGCAATAATCACAAGTGAATCCAGCAGACTGGTTGTACCCAAGTTGATTGATTGATTGAACTCGGTACATTCATCCTGCCTAACGCTGGCCATACATTATACTATTTTCTTGTATAATTTTCTTTTAGCTTTACTAAAACCATATAATATGAGGTCAAACCTAAACCCTTTCAATTTGTATGCAATCAGGCAGGGCCTTGCACTACATGGTTGAAGGTAATTGAACAAGAAAATAGTATAATGTATGGCTAGCTTAAGAGACAAACAAGAGGTTCAGACTAGGAGTGCACAGGTTCAGCTAATGAGGTTGGCTGGGACTCACAGGGGAAACAGACTGGTACAGAGAAACAAGTAACAAACTGGAGGGAAGAGAGCCAAGGAGGGGAATGAAAATGGAATGAAGGTAGGAGTGTGCGAAGTGACAGAGCAGGATACAGGCAGAGGGACAGAAGGCTGGGACCAGGCTTGGGCACATTGGGAAAAAGACAGGAAACAAGCTGGGAGAAGTAGGAATGCTAGGGATAGAAACATTCAAAGAGGACACAGGGAGGTCTGGCTGCTAGCATGTGGGCATGTTGCTCGAACATTGAGCAATCCGCGCACTAGTCCTTTAAGACAGCACCCCCTCTGTGATTGGCTGGAAGCTGGCAGGTGCATACAGAGGCTGGAGCATGGAACAAGAGAGAATGACAATGCTCTTGTTAATGCTATAGACTTTGTCACATTTTTCTCTTCTCCAGCTTTAAAAGTCACTGAAGTCCAAGAAAACACAAGCGCCAAAGATCAGCTGATGTATATATTGTACTTAAAAGTGTGTAGTCACCTGTATTGATTGTGGTTAGCAGCTTAAAGCAGTGCTTCTGTCATTCATGCATCAATTTTTCTTTGTTTTAGCTGAAGCTTTAGGCCTTGATCACATGGTGCCTGTGCCATATAGAAAGATTGCCTGCCATCCAGAAGCAGTAGAGATAATAGGAATACCCGATAAAATCCCTTTCAAACGTCCATGTACTTATGGAGTGCCAAAACTCAAGCGAATCCTAGAAGAACGGCACAATGTTCATTTTAATATCAAAAGGTAATATACTGTAGGGAATTACCAGACATAATTGCATGCTGTAGAGGTAACTGAACTTAATAGATATTTATTTATTTCCCTTGCCCAGTATGTTTGATCAGAGAATTTTCGAAGGTAAGTGTATGTCTGTATTTTTTGTTAAAAGTCCATATATGTAAATTTGTTTACATCTACATAAAAAAATCTGCTCATAAACAGATGTATACACATGCACTTCTATGGCTTTAATGCTTTTATATTAACACTAAAGATCCAGCATGTAGCAGCAAGGGCAGAACACACAGCTAGATGGTATGAATCTTACAATCTCAGCTTTTCTTTTATAAATACATTCTTACAAATACAATTTTTTTTTTACGTTTATAGCCTCCAGCTTGGATAGGCTAATAAAAAAAAAAAAAAAGCGGATGAAGCAGTTTAGTTGTATTTAAACATACTAGCAACAATGTCCAGGACTACCATTTTTTAGTTTGTACATTAACTGTATATAGTGAGTTTGTACATATAGCAATCATAGAATTATTAAAAACATTTGTGAACCTTTGTGTACACTTTTTCTGAATGGAAATTTCTGAATCACCCATGTACCCTAAAATGTAGTATATTACCAGTGACTTGATTTATAAGACACACCATTTCCACAAGCTGGTTGTACAGAAGCCAGTGTACTTGCTAACTGAAATGTTCTGGACACAGCACACAAGGGGCCAACACTAAAATAAAGATTGAGTGGGCAGGGTTTGTGCCCTGAAAAACGTCCCCTCCATCTTTGTTTCAGTGTATGTCCCTTCTGTTGAGTTTTGAAGGAAGCCATTGTGCCCCTTCCTGTACAGGCTGGCCTGTATGAACAGGGGTGTCTACATAAATGAATAGCCTACACAAATTAATTCTTCCTTTAGACACATTTGACCAACAAGTCCATAGTTATTTTATAACAGCTAATATTTCTTGTACTAAAGGCTTGTCACTTTGAAGTGTTAATGTTCTGAATGATACAACTGACATAACCATAACTAGGTGCTAAATTTACCAAAGAAACATCAAAGTCTGATTCCAACTCCCTGGGAGAAGAGGCTGGTTTTGATGTCCAGAAGAGCGCAACCATGGATATGCTTGGGAGTAGGTAGGTATGAATTTCAGCCATTGATGTACATCTAGACCTAATGTTCAGTTTTCTTTTATGTAGCACTGAAACATTTGACATTTGGAACTTAAACTACAAAATATGCTATGAAATTGCAAAACTACAAGAAATATGGATTTTCAAAGTGCTAAAATAAGTACTCCACAGTTGAACATTCAGAATGTATAAAATATTTTTTTATTTTGTATAAAAACATTAAAAACTCCATAAAGGTATAATTGTTAAAACCATCACAGAAGAATGTGCAGCTTGTGTAATGATGCAGCGACTTCAGCTCTACATGTTTCACCAAGATATGGCTTCTTCAGGAGTCTTATGAATGCTGCATAAGCTATCAATATAGATAGAATGTACAATGCATGAGTAACACAAACAAACAAATACAAATAGTTACCACATCACATTAACAAATAATGATCATTTACAAGATCTTACAGATGGCTATGCTGTATGCATTCCAGTCCTGATTTCTTAGTTCCTTGCAAGAGAAGGCTAATTTTCACTGTGCAGAGTTGAGTCTTGTAAGCTTCTAAGCTGCTGAGACTGAATATTCTACAAATACTCTCCAACCAAGAATATACCTCCAAACAATTGAACATGGTAAAAAGTGACATAATGTTAGGTGATAAGGAAACAGAATGTGCATTGTGCTGTGGTGAGCAGTGCATGTGGCTAAGTGGGCATGAATTGGCTAAATCATAGCATGTATTTATCATCACTGTAAATGCTGAGAAAGTGGGCAATACAGAAACCCAATAATTTATAAAAATAATATAAAATACATAATAAGGATAACATAACACATGTTTACAAAGAATAAATGATAAAATCCAAATACAAAAAATAAATTCAAATCAGTTATGTATTATAGCCAAAAAATAATCTGATAAATACACAGCGATAAAAGCAGTTCTGTCTAAAAGATCTAAATTATATATTTCAGGTCTAACCATTATGTACAACAAATGGAATAATTGGGAATCCTACCTAATCCGAAAATGTAAAACTCACAGAGTAATATCGGGGGGTGTAATCTATAATATACTATACCAACAAGTCTAACCATTATACAGTATATAAGATATCAAACGTGAAAAAAGGTGCGCTGTCTGTTAACTAACAAGGAAATTAATCCACCCCCCCAAAAAATGCACCCTAATAATGTATGATTCAAGAAAAATAGGTACAAATAATCAACCTTGTAATATGTATCCAAATTAGGTATGTAGCAATATAGTGTTAAATATCAACAAAATGTCCATAAAAAATATACTGTGAAGTAAAAGACTGTCCATATCAGTCTTCAATCAAATGAATAAAAGTGTACTGCTCCCAGTGTATAAAGTTGACACATTCGTGAATAACTCGCCATATTCCACTGGTGCTCAAAAAGAAATATAAGCCTCTTACTGGACAAACATGTTCTCTAAATTATAGGAGATCATGAAAAGCATAAAATGAAGAGATATCCAAAGGACAGCCAGATTCCGCTCTCACCGCAGCACTCATCCAAGATGGATCGTATGCCCGATGTTTGGCGTGTCAGCCTCCACATACATGTGATCTCGATCTCTGCAAATCACGAGTCAGGCCTCCCTTATGGTCAGGACTCAGTATGTATATTACATGAAAAACAGAGGAAGGTTCATTGTGCATTATATCCACATAGGAAATTTATAGAAAAAAATACAACATTGCACTTACAGGAAGATTGATAAAATCAAGCAGTAGAGAGAAAGTGATCTGACCGTGGGATAAACCTGCAGGTCTTTTTGAGCACTGGTGGAATATGGCGAGTTATTCACGAATGTGTCAACTTTATACACTGGGAGCAGTACACTTTTATTCATTTGAAGATTGATATAGACACTTTTTTACTTCACAGTATATTTTTTATTGACATTTTGTTGATATTTAACATTATAATGATACATACCTAATTTGGATACATTTATATCACAAGGTTGATTCAGTGTACCTACTTTTGTTGAATCCTACATTATTACGACACATTTTTTTGGGATTCATTTCCTTGTTAGTTAAGGCTTAATGTACACAGGACATTATACAACCTCTCCTGAACGATTCAACTTGACAGATAGTAATTGACGTTCAAAAACGTCCATTTTGCCGCATTTACATGCCACGTTTAGCCGTGTTTGTGTTTAGAAGGTTTTTTTTTAGTTAAAAACGCCTGTAAACGAAACGCAGCTAAACTCGAGTTATTGCGTTTACAAGCTATTACAGGCGTTTGGCGTTTCAAATGCCTCTGAACATCCGTCCTGAATACATTTTTTTGCTTTTCAAAAAATGCTTCTAAACTCAACTGCCTAGAAACGACTATAAATGACCTTGTGTACATGTACTGATAAGATAACAGAGGAGAGTTCAGGGGCAGCTGAAAAAAATGCCCAACTGCTTCTAAACATCCGTTTACCAGCAGCAGTGTACATGAAGCCTTACAGACAGCACAACTTTATTCATGTTTGATATATTGTTTTCGGTATTCAGGAATTTTAAAGTGCAGCAGTTTGTTCTGATGTTTTTCTAGTGCAAGGTTTACTTTATATATACAGTATCTCACAAAAGTGAGTACACCCCCCACAATTTTGTAAATATTTTATTATATCTTTTCATGTGACAACACTGAAGAAATGACACTTTGCTACAATGTAAAGTAGTGAGTGTAGAGCTTGTATAACAGTGTAAATTTGATGTCCCCTCAAAATAACTCAACACACAGCCATTAATGCCTAAACCACTGGCAACAAAAGTCAGTACACCCCTAAGTGAAAATGTCCAAATTGGGCCCAAAGTGTCAATATTTTGTGTGGTCACCATTATTTTCCAGCACTGCCTTAACCCTCTTGGGCATGGAGTTCACCAGAGCTTGACAGGTTGCCACCGTAGTCCTCTTCCACTCCTCCATGACAACATCACGGAGCTGGTGGATGTTAGAGACCTTGCGCTCCTCCACCTTCCGTTTGAGCAAGGCAGTGGTCGTCTTGGAGGTGTGTTTGGGGTCATTATCATGTTGGAATACTGCCCTGCGGCCCTCTCTCCAAAGGGAGGAGATCATGCTCTGCTTCAGTATGTCACAGTACATGTTGGCATTCATGGTTCCCTCAATGAACTGTAGCTCCCCTGTGTCGGCAGCACTCATGCAGCCCCAGACCATGACACTCCCACTCCATGCTTGAATGTAGGCAAGACACACTTGTGTTTGTACTCCTCACCTGGTTGCCACCACACATGCTTGACACCATCTGAACCAAATAAGTTTATCTTGGTCTCATCAGACTACAGGACATGGTTCCAGTAATCCATGTCCTTAGTCTGCTTGTCTTCAGCAAACTGTTTGCGGGCTTTCTTGTCCATCATCTTTAGAAGAGGCTTCCTTCTGTGATGACAGCCATGCACACCAATTTGATGCAGTGTGCGACGTATGGTCTGAGCACTGACAAGCTGACCCCCCCACCCCTTCAACCTCTGCAGCAATGCTGGCAGCACTCATACGTCTATTTCCCAAAGATAAGATATGACGCTGAGCATGTGCACTCAACTTCTTTGGTCGACCATGGCGAGGCCTGTTCTGAGTGGGACTTGTCCTGTTGAACCGCTGTATGGTCTTGGTCACCCTGCTGCAGCTCAGTTTCAGGGTCTTGGCAATCTTCTTATAGTCTAGGCCATCTTAATGTAGAGCAACAATTCTTATTTTCAGATCCTCAGAGAATTCTTTGCCATGTGGTGCCATGTTGAACTTCCAGTGACCAGTATGAGAGAGTGAGAGCGATAACACCAAATTTACCACACCTGCTCCCCATTAACACCTGAGACACTATAATACTAACGAGTCACATGACACCGTGGAGGGAAAATGGCTAATTGGGCCCAATTTGGACCTTTTGACTTAGGGGTGTACTCACTTTTGTTGCCAGTGGTTTAGACATTAATGGCAAATTTACACTGTTATACAAGCTATACACTCACTACTTTACATTGTAGCAAAGTATAATTTCTTCAGTGTTTTGTGAGATACTGTAATTATATATAAGATGTATGAAAGGATAGAAACTAACTTTATGTCTAGTCCACAGTGAGGGTGTTAGTTTAGTTTTCTTTAATTTATGCATCATTTTTAATACGCTATATTTTACAGGTCTGAAAACAACAGCATACCAGAGGAATGTGAGCCAGGTACAAATATATATTTTGGTATATAGTAACTAAATATAATTTTCTTCCATCCAGTAGAGGATGGTGGCTTTCTGAGTACATAATGTACCAGATGTGCTCAGTAGAAACCTCCTTCTGTACTCTAATTCTTCAGATACTCAGTCATCTGTGGCCATTCTTATTGTGTTCCTATTGATTTAACAGGGACTTCAAGCGAGTCAAATGGAATAAGACATATTAAAGTGGAGCCTGAATATCAAGAAATCATGCATGTGGCTGTGCCAGGTACTTTTACTTGTGATTCATAGGCAAGAAGAGAAGAGTGTGAGCTATTTAACTTAACCCTTTCAGGTCCACCTATAGCAGTTGTACTGCTACAGGGCGGCACCAGTGCACCGGATCACATAAATATATGTGATCTGACACTTCCGGGTAGGGGGTGTGCATGCATGATTACACACAGCGGAAGCCGATCGTTTGGTAAAGAGCCAGAACTGTGATCTGCCTATATAAACAAGGCAGACTGCCGTTCTGACAAGAGGGAAGGGATGGAATTTGTGTTCCTACATAGCAGGGAATCAATTCCATCTGTTCCCCTAGTAAAAGCACCTTACACCGTATTGTAAAAACACTGGTTAGGCACACAGTTAACACTTTGATCACCCATGATGTTAACCCCTTCCCAGCCAGTGTCATTAGTATGGTGACAGTGCATATTTTTTAGCACTGATCGCGGTATTAGTGTCACTGGTCCCCAAAAAGTGTCAGTGTCAGGATGCCCCCTGCAATATTGCAGTCTTGATATAAGTCGCTGATCGCTGCCATTACTAGTAAAAAAATAAAATTAAATATCACATAGTTTGTAGATGCTTTAACTTTTGCGCAAACCAATCAATATATGGTTATTGGAATATTTTTACCAAAAATATGTAGCAGAATACATATTGGCCTAGTTAGATTTTTTTCAAATTTTTTATTGGATATGTTTTATAGCAGAAAGTAAAAAAAATAGATTTTAACGCACGGAGAGCTGATCAAATACCACCAAAAGAAAGCTCTATTTGTGGGGAAAAAAAGACATAAATATTTATTTGGACATAAATATGATCGCGCAATTGTCAGTTAAACTAATGCAGTGCCGTATCCCAAAAAATAGCCTGGCCATGAAGGGGGTAAATCTTCCAGAGGTCAAGTGGTTAAAGGATAATTACACCCATGAACAAAAAGTTTATATAGTGCAGCTTACAGTGCTTAGATGTATGGTTGATCCATTTGTTTTCTTTCTTGTAAGCTAAGAACAGTTTCAACAAATACAGAAAATAACTGTTGTTGCTGCCAGAAGTGTTACTTCCTGTGAGCTACACCAAAGAGTAGCTTACTTTTTAGCTATCCTTGCCCTGCTTTTGTCTAATGTAGATAAAAAGACACGGACATGTTTGCAGGTAATATCAGGAGAGCATCCTAGAGTTACAACCAATGCTTCCTCCATAGATACAGTGTAGAAGTGATGTAGCCGATCAGGGACAGGAAGTGTGCAGGATTTGCAAAATCACTATGTGAAGGTAAAGCAAAAAAAGCTTAAAAAAAGAAAACAAATGCAGCCACCACACCAAGGAATAGGAAGCTGCAATACTGTATATTACATTTATCATTTTGGATTTATTTACACTTTAAATCATCAGGAATGTTTATTTAGAAAAAATAAGCATTTACTAATTTTTTCTATCTGGCTTTGTGTCATTTTTATATACCGTATTTAAAATGGGAAAGGAAGGGTGGGTAAACAACAGGAACTCTCCCTGACCATTCACAGGATACCTTGCATTCTGTGAAAAGAATACAAGGCTTTTGTGACTGGATGGACTGCTTCACTATATAAGAGGCAGAACTCTCAGTCACAGCACGAGTATAGTCACTTATAGGTATCTTATTTGACTTGTGGCTATTCTAAAAAAAAGTTCTGGTTTTAAAATGACTCTTGCTATTCCTTACTCTATTCCCATATAACAGTACCTGTGCATACAGCCTTTGTATGATCTTTATTGCACCTTCTCTCATGTCACAACTCTCTAGCATCCCCAGGAAGCAGCTGTGTAACTGTAAAAATTAACTTTACCTTTAAACACCTATTAGTATGTATGGATACAAGGACATCACCACCACCTCCTTTGAAAATTGGCTGGAATGATTTATTCTCTATATCTGAGGTCACCCGATCGGGAAAAAAAATTCCAACCATTAGGAAAAGGAGGGATAAAGAACCTGAAAGGAAAAAAAGTTGATTTATGCATAAAGAGTTTTCACAGCTGCTATCTAGAGATTGCAAGAAAGCTCTGACATCAGAGAGGCAAGGCAGCAATAAGGAGGTTACTAAAGTCTCTATACACAGATACTGTTAGAGAGGATAGCTAGAGGAATAGCACAAGTCTCTTCAAATTGAATCTGCAATCATAAATACATATTTAAGAGAAGCTTAGTTACTGTAATTGGGCACTTTTGGACGTCTGTATGGTATTCTGTGTGATGTCTTGCAGAGCAGTCCAGACCCCAGAGAAAAGAGGGTCTCTGAGAAGGAAACAGCCACTTGTTTTTTTACTGTCTGGCATACAGAAAAAATTGTTTCACTTCCTTCTTTTTTTTTTGTTTTGGATAGAGTGGAGAAGCATTAGAACACCGGTCAGTTTTTTTTTCTGCTGTCTGTAGATTCACCCTCTCTATTTGTCCTGTTTTCCTTTATCACCGAAAGTGAAAGAAATTCCTAAATTTTGGGTTATCAGAGAACTGTAATAAAGGGAAAATCTTCCAATGGGGACATTAGCTCTAGTGACAACTAGGGATTTCCTCACTATGCAGGGGTTTCCTCTCAATTCCTGTTTTCGCTATGAGACAGGAAGTAAAGGGAAATTTCCCCAATGGGACACTGATGGCAAAAAACAAAACAAAAAAACTGACAGGTGTTATAGACCTCTCTTACTCTATCCAACATGAAAAAAAAAACATGCAGTTAATTCCACTTTGATTTTAAAGATTTCGGTTATCTCTTTCCTACTACTTTTTAATACATACCTATGTTTTTTTTCTATCTGTTTAATTCAGAGGAATTAACTGCCTGTCTGAAGAGTCCAGTGAATTTAGATAACACCACTTTTGTGCTGGATACAGGAGCAGGTGAATGAAAATCATCAACATGATACAATATATAAATGACCATAAAAGACTTTGAAACGCATATATGCAGATACTTTTTTTTTTTTTTTTTAACCATGTAAAATGATCTGTACAATAGTAAAACAGAATAACCAATAGACAAGTATATAGTCTAACACAGTAGGGCTAACTCCTCAGAGTCTACTACAAGTAAAGATATCAAAAGAAAAAAGAGAATATCAGTGCTAGTTATAACTGAAGCTGCTAGCAATTGAGGAAAAACACACAACCCTCTAGTGAAATAATAAAACCAAATTGCAGCGCTAGTAAATACGAAACAACTGATGATCAGAAATATACTGTGCAGAAAAAGTCCTCTTTGAAGTGATAAGTTAATCATAAGTTTGTATAACCATATGATAGTCCTTATAATAGTGGGTGCTAATGTCCTTCTTAGGTGTTAATATGGTAGAAAATGGCCACTCACCGAACACAACATTACATGCGAGTTGTTGTGAGTGGCCATTTCTACCATATTTCCACCTAAGAAGGACGTTAGCACCCACTATTATATGGACTATCATATGGTTACACAAACGTATGATTGATTTACCACTTCAAAGAGCACTTTTGCTGCACTGTATTTACTAGCCCTGCCATTTTTGTTTTATTACTACAAGTAAAGGACAAGTCCTCAAGTATCTTCTTTAAAGCGGGGGTTCACCCACACCGCCAAAAAAAAAAAAAAAAATATTAAAAGCCAGCAGCTACAAATACTGCAGCTGCTGACTTGCGATGTCGGCAGGGGACGCCGAGAACCCACTCGGTTCTCAGCAGCTGCCGCCGCCATCCTAGGTGAGGGAATCAGGAAGTGAAGCGTTGCAGCTTCACTTCCCGGTTCCCTACTGCGCATGCGCGAGTCGCGCTGCGCGTCCCTAGTGGTCCCCGCTCTCTCCTGGGAGCTGTGTGTTCCCAGCAGACAGCGCGGTCGGGACGGGAAGAGGCATAGACTCCCATGGGAGTCTATGCCGGAAGTGGGTGCAAATACCTGTCTTAGACAGGTATCTGCACCCCCCTCCCCCCTGAAAGGTGCCAAATGTGACACCGGAGGGGGGGAGGGTTCCGAAAAGCGGAAGTTCCATTTTTGTCTGGAACTCCGCTTTAACTCATGGTTAACTCGAATGCATGTTTATCAACTACCCCAAGTTATGCACTCCAGTCACCACCCTTCTCGTGTCCATGACATTATAATAATTGGATTATCGTAATTGAACTACTCATACAGTTGAGGCTACATGGGTAGTTATTAATCTCAGAGAATACAAACATAATCATAGTGCAAAGTGTCCTATGAAATGCTACTGCAGGGGATTGTTGGGCAACTGTCTGGATTTCAGCTCATTAATAGAATTAAATTAAATAAATAAATAAAGCTGTTGTGCAGCCCTATAAATATGTAGGGGGACACAATCGAGGCCACCAATATTTGCTTAGGTGACCACCACTGAATTAATTTGTTATCATCTTATTCAAGTCTGTGGAAAAGTAGGAAATAGGTAACAAAGAAATTGATCTCTTGAGTGTGATTTTGCTACTCAAAATTGGATGTGAAGCCTTAGGCTAAAGCCTCGTACACAGGATCAGAATTTCCGACGGGAAATGTGTGATGACAGGCTTTTGGGCGGAAAATCCGATCGTGTGTATGGACAATCGGACAGTTGTTGTCGGATTTTCCGCGGACAAATGTTGGATAGCAGGTTTTAAAATTTTCCGCGGACAAATGTCTGTTGTCGGATTTTCCGAGCATTTGTACGCAAGTCCATCGGACAAAAGTCCAAAGTACGCACATTATCTTCTTCTTTAATGGGATAATAATGAAGCTGCTTTGCTGGTGATACTGATGGAGTTATTGCAAACTAATTTTCAAAGGCTAGTGATATCAAGAATAATATTATTATGCTTTTTTTTTTTTTTTTTTTCTTTATTTGGGCAAGTTACCAAAACACCATTATCCCGTAGTTTTTAAGATCAAAGATACAACTATGTTGGTGTCCCTTGTTAATTTTACATTATATTTTTTAAAATGTAACTGCCCACCCCCAAACTGTCATTTGAAGTAAAACACATAGTCAAGTATTATTCTCCACAATCTTTTTATTGTGCATTAAAAAAAGAAAAACAAATACAATTAGACATGCTATCTGCCAATAGAACTTAACCAAAAAGTGCATTCTATGCATCCAAAAATATAGAAAATATACCAAATCAAATCATTATTATTCAACCAAAAAAATAACGTCAAAGCAATAACTCCAAGGCCAATAATAAATAACACGTTATCTCCTCCGATTCCACAACATGGCTGGTTGACGAACGGTCGTTCAGAAACGAACTGAAAAGCACGAAATGAAAAGCGCAAAATGAAAAGCTGTAAATGAAAAGAGCGAAAAGAAAAGCACGAATCAACACTCACCAAACTTCTACTAACACAAAATTAGCAGAAGAAGCCCAAAGGGTGGCGCTAAAGAGCTGAAAAACCATGTAGTACGTCACTACGTTCGTGATTGTTGGCCAACAATTGTGTGCCCTGTGTATGTAAGACAAGTTTGGGCCAACACCCTTCGGACCAAAGTCCACGGATTTCTTGGTGGAAAATCTGATCGTGTGTATGAGGCTTTAGAGTTTAAATCTGGAAACTATCTGGCTTTAGATAAATTGAAAAGGATGACTGGTGGTGTGTCTGGTTATTTCAAGAATAACCAGCAGGTTTTGTGTGATTTACTACCACTAACTAAAACAATATTGTTTTACCAAGAGGAACATGTATGTAAAACCACTTTTTGGGTGTAAAACCCCCTTTTTTTGGGGATCAAGTTTTTTAGGAATTTAGTTATTTAATACTTTTTTACTTCCACTCACTCACCAGAGGTGACAACAGCATATAATTACATTGTCACAACACTTTGCCATACCACCAGAACAGCACCGCATCCACATCCTATTTCCCTTTATCTCAGCATTTTCCACTCTGGTGGTGATTGCATTTGTGGAGGCAGCAGTTCTGAACCACATTTGTACCTATCTCCATTGCGTGGATTTATTATCTTTCTATGAAATGAAAAGCACGAAATTAAAAGCTGTAAATGAAAAGCGCGAAAAGAAAAGCACGAATCAACACTCACCAAACTTCTACTAACACAAAATTAGCAGAAGGAGCCCAAAGGGTGGCGCTAAAGAGCTGAAAAACCATGTAGTACGTCACTACGTTTGTGACTGTTGGCCCACAATTGTGTGCCGTGTGTATGTAAGACAAGTTTGGGCCAACACCCTTCGGACAAAAGTCCATGGTTTTGTTGGTGGAAAATCCGATCGTGTATACGAGGCTTTAGAGTTTAAATCTGGAAACTATCTGGCTTTAGATAAATTGAAAAGGATGACTGGTGGTGTGACTGGTTATTTCAAGAATAACCAACAGGTTTTGTGTGATTTACTACCACTAACCCATGACATGGATGACTGAAAACCCTTATAGACACAAATAGCTAACAATAAATAGAATTTGCAGTTGTGCACCCAGTATCTTTAGGTCAAGTTTTCATATGTCTCCTCCTTTAAATGGCTACTTTTCTGTTATAGGCTTACTGTAAGTCTTTGTATTGATTTCTTCTAATGCTGTTTCATTTGATTATAGTTTCAGACAAAGGGCCCTCTATGCACTCCAGGAATGAAGAGAAACACATAGATGGTAATTCTGTTCATACTGCTTTTAGATACAAGATAAAAACATGCAAGAGATCCTAATCATAGGCATACTTGGGACAGATGACGACTGAGTAGAAGAAATACTATATATTTGGCCAGTTGGACCTCAAATAAGAACTATAAAAGGTGCACCAACATAGCAGAAACGGGAGTGTGTGGGAGAGGGATGTCACACGCTTGACTCATATAACTGTATGATTTGAGCTTTTGTTATTAAGCTCTGTAAACAACAAGCCAAGATTAAACACATTAAAGCAAGTCTAGAGCTACAGTACATCTGTTGGCTGTTTCTCAAATATGGCATTTGCATATAGAACGTTTTAAAAATGTAATTTTTAGCTCTGAATTTAATAAAGAAAGAAAATGTAGGCAAAATATTCTACATCTCTTTTAAAGTGGTATTACCCCTTTTGCTGCCAGGCCCTATGCTCCACATTTAATGTAGCCAGACAATTTTTACAATGTTTTCATTGCTTTTTATTTCACCCTTACTAGCTGTCTGTGGTCTCTTTCTCCAGTTAATTAAAAGGTGTACATTTACAGGCATGTTTTGTATATATTATCAATTTACCAAAATTGTGGCAAGTGAATCACTATTTAGGCATATGTAAGATGATTTGTAAATTAAACACATACTGTAAATACATTTCACTGTTATTTTTGAGAAGCACAACTGATAAACTAATTGTGATTTATCTATTTTTTTCTTTTTATTGTTGCAAGAAGGGATTGGAGACATAATCAGACAATTAAGAAAAAGAGTAGAGAACTTGTTCAACAAAAAATATGGTAAGAAAAAAGTACAATTAATTAACATACTACATCAGCTTTAGTGAGATAGCAAACATATAAGGCTGAGTTGACACCAGTGCGAGTTGGATGCAGGTTTCCCCGCATCCAATTCTCATAGCAGGAGATTGTGACTGGTTCTCTATAGAGCCCATTCACATATCTCCGCAGCGGCTCCGATGCGATTTGCACAGGAGCCCTTGTGCGTCTTTTGGTCCATTTCAGATCCAAATTCAGCCCAAAATTTGGGCTAAAATCGGAGCTGAAACGGTGAACGAGGATGCACAGGACTCTTGCTGTGAGCCCCTGCATGCTCATATGTAAACCCAGCCTAAGACGATTATGGAAGAAATGCGGGATTACGGAAGAAAAAAAAAAACATATATACTCACTTATTTGGCTGTAGCATTAATCCGATGCTGCAGCTTTCCCCTGCCGAATCTAAGCCCGAGAACTGAGCGATCACATGATCACTGATCGCTCAGTTGGCTCAGTGCTTCGTCTTAAGTGAGCAGTGACAGTCAGCCACAGGCTCTTTGCTCTGCCACTCGAGTGCTTATTGGAGTGCAGGGTTGTGGAGGGGGTGGGAGTGGCTGGCTCAGGCTTTCAGCAGCATGCTAAGAGGCTGAGTCTGGACCGGCTCTGTGACATCAGCCAACAGCGGGCTTTAACTGACTGTCTACTGAATCTGGGTCCCGGGAGTGCAGAACTAATTGCTCTCCTGTGACCCACATGGGAAGTATGGCCAGAAAAGCTTGGCCATACTTCTCCTTTAAATATTCTGGAAATAAATTTGTAGAGCCTCTTGCACTGTGCCTTGGTACAAAAGCAAGTGACATTGGTTTCCACAGCTAATTGTTTGGAACTGATAAGTTAGTACAAGCAGTATGTAATCGTTACTTTTACAAATACTAATGTTATATAGTAGCATGTTCAGTGTGCATATTCATATGCAGTCTTGTAATGCCGCTAAATGTTGTTGGCTTTCTAATGTTTCTTCCAAATTTTTATCAGAGAAATATTTGTTATTTTGAAAACTATCCATCTTTACAGATATTCATACAGTCCAGAGTATTTCCTCTCATACCCGTTATAGAACTGATATCTCTGAATGTATAGTATTTGTATCCCTGCCATTCAGCATCGCAAGTTTGTGACCTTACTTCTCTCTGCTGCAAGTATTACAGCCAATCGGCTTGCTGATTTGACAATGAAGTTGCTTTGTTAATCAAGGGTGTCTTCACTCTGCTTGCTCAACCTAATTTTCCTGTCAGCAAGCTCCCAGTGTTAGACTGACAGCACTATGAAGTGAAACAGAGAATCATTTTTCTCATGGTGTTAACCTTCCTCTTATCCCGTGTACACACAACCAGTTTTGCCGTCGGAATAAACTCCGAAGGTTTCTACCTACAGAACTCTGACAAAATTCCATTCATGCGGTCTTGCCTACACGCGGTCAAACCAAAGTCCGACCGTCCAGAACATGGTGATGTACAGCACGTACGATGGGACTAGAAAAAGGAAGTTCAATAGCCAGTAGCCAATAGCTTCCGTCTCGTACTTGCTTCAGAGCATGCGTCGTTTTTGGTCCGTCGGAACAGCATACAGACGAGCGGTTTTCCCGATAGGAATTGGTTCCGTCGGAAATATTTAGAACATGTTCTATTTATAGGTCCATCAGAATAAAAAAAAAAAAAAAGAGTCAGATGAGGCCTACACACGATCGGAATAGACAATGAAAAGCTTCCGTCTGACTTTTTCTGTCGGACATTCCGCTCGTGTGTACACGGCTTTACAGTCCAGGAATACAGAAGGACAATATAAAGACAGAATTAGGTACTTGTATACTCTCCGTATTGAAATCTACTCAAGGATTTTTAACAAATACAAATCTGGATTAAATCTTGTTTTTATTTTGTGTTTGAATTTATGTATTTTTGATAGTGTTACTTTTTAAATAAGATAAACATTCATTAGGATGTAAAAATTATCTTTTTCTTCTTTTGATGTTGCTAAAATGCAGCTAAAGCAATTGGGGCTTCTCATCCTGTCAAAGTGCCATATTCCAAGTTCTTGATGTATCCAGATGACCTTTTTGTTATGGGCCTTCCTGATGGGGTTTCATTTCGACGTCCAAACTGCTTTGGAATCACGAAACTCAGGAGGATACTAGAATATAGTAATGACATCCACTTTGTTATAAAAAGGTAATGCGAAAATTTACTCTATCCTCTGCTGACATGCATGTGCAAAAAATGTAATCTAATTATATTCCATGTGTTGTTTGCCTTACCTTGTGATGATAGACATACATGTTGTGGCTGCAGTTTGTAGTGTCATGGCTAATCAATTCCCCTATGTCTATGCATTAAACCACCTAACTTATCATTATTTGCTAAAGGGACAAGCAACTTCTTGGTCACATAGTATCCAGTGCATGTCCAGTCATTTCTCTGAGTCACATGAAACAAACACATCTCTTCCAGCATAGTAAGCTGTGTCAATAGCTCACACGTGCAGAGCACTAGACGGAGAGACCCAGGGATTGTGGGATATGTAGTTTCTTCACAGGAAGTGGCAGTACAGTAGAAGCCAATCTTAGGGAAGACAAACAGGATGGAACTCTGCCTATGTAAACAATGCAGAGCTCTGTTCTGACATTGGGGGGGGGGGGTGATGGATTTTCTTTCCCTGAAAAGCAGTGAATAAAATCCATCACTTTCTATAGTAAAAGCACCTAACACAGTACACAAAAACACTGGCTAGGCACATATTTAACCCTTTAATCGCCCTAGATGTTTGACCCCTACCCAGCCAGTGTCATTAGTACAGTGAAAGTGCATATTTTTAGCACTGATCACTGTATTAGTATCACTGGTTCCCACAAAGTGTCAGGGTGTGATTGTCCGCCGGAAGATCACAGTCCCTGATCTCCACCATTACTATTATAAAAGTTAAATATAAAAAAATTCCAGTATATATCCCATAGTTTGTAGACGATATAACTTTTGCGCAAACCAATCAATATACGCTTATTGGGATTTTTTTTTACCAAAAATATGTAGCAGAATACATAGTGGCCTAAAATTATGAAGAAACTAGATTTTTTACGTTTTTTTTTTTTTATTGGATATGTTTTATAGCAGAAAGTAAAAAATATAGTTATTTTTTTCAAAATTGTCAGTCTTTTTTTTTGTTTATAGCACAAAAAACCCAGAGGTGATCAATTACCACCAAAAGAAAGCTCTATGTGTGGGAGAAAAAAGACATAATCATTTATGTACAGTGTTGCATGACCACGCAATTGTTGGTTAAAGTAACGCAGTGCTGTATGGCAAAAAATGGCCTGGTCTGGAAGGGGGGGGGGGGGTAAATCTTCCAGAGGTCAAGTGGTTATTTATTACATTATTGTGGACTTTGATGTTTCCCTGGGGAACTCTGTGGGCATGTTCTCAGAGGAATTTTTGTGAGTGGAATTCCCTTCAATCATTCCCGTATGACCAGGCAGATAGACTGACAGGAACAAATCAATGAACTACCATGGCGCTCCAGAGCAGTTCATATAGTTCATTGAGAACTACAAGCCAACAACAGCAAAGGATGCCAGGGCTTGTAGTTCATTCACACACAGAGCTGTATGAATGAATGACGCAGCCATCACTTTTTAAAAGTGACAGCTAGTACAGAAAACTTCTCCTTCTGCTGCCACAGGGCCAGAGGGCAGCGGGCAGCGGCTGCAGCATGGGGGACATGTTACACCCTAAAAAACTGGTGGAACATGTTCCCAAAGGTGAACGTATCCTTTAATCAGCTGAATTTCGAGGTGATTATTTCAGATTTATATGCACTTTGAGTAATTCTGATATGATTTTGCATTTTAAATGTAAAAAATATAAAATGCTAAATCCAAAGGTTATTTGTAAACAGGGTATACAACCCCTGGCAAAAAGCATGGAATCAGCACTCTTAGAAAATGTTAATTCAGTTGTTTAATTGTGTAGAAAAAAAACTTATCACAGACATGCCTCAAAACTATTTTCATTTAACCTTCCAACCTTCTGGCTTTAGGAAACAGTTAAAAAAAATAATAAAATAAAGAAAACTGTAGTCAGTTGCAACTGTTTTTGCAGATCAAGCAAAGGAAAAAAATATGGAATCACCCAATTCTGAGGAAATCATCCATTCAATTAATGGAATAATCTCCATTTAAACTTGTGCATTGATTGAAGATTTAATGACTGTCATCTCACCCTTACCTTTACCTGATATGCAACCCCATATCATCAATGATTGTGGAAATTTGCATGTTTACTTCAGGCAGTCGTTTTCACATTGGAATGGCACTAAACAAATGTCCCAGCATCATCACCCTGCCCAATGCAGATTTGTAATTTATCGCTGAATATCACTTTCATCCAGTCATCTACAGTCCATGATTGCTTTTCTTTAGCCCACTGTAACCTTGTTTTTTTCGGTTTAGGTGTTAAAGGGGTCGTAAACCCTCATGTTTTTTCACCTTAGTTGCAACTGACTACAGTTTTCTTTCTTTTTTTAAGTGTTTCTTAAATCCAGAAAGATGAAATATTAAATGAAAATAGTTTTGAAGCATGTCTGTACTTAGTTTTTTTTTTACACAATTAAACAATTGAATGAACATTTTCCAAGAGTGGTGATTACATACTTTTTGCCAGGGGTTGTAGATACATGTGTACCAAGTTATTTTGCAGTAAAACTTCTTTGTTGATTTAAACTTTTTTTTTAACTTTAACACAATAAAAGACAATTTCAAAATAATATTTTCATAAAATTGTCATATTTTAGATTGCCATAGTTTGTTACAATGCCAAGTGAGTATTCATGTACATTTTTTTTTAATCATTCGTTTGAATGGATTTTTTTTACCAATTATGTCAGCTGTTTAAATAGCATAGTCTTAGGTTTTTAAATAAATAGGGCATGTATTGATTATTAGGCATTGTTATCATGTAAGTAAAGAATTGTCAAACCAAGAAAGTACCTATGATTAATGGAGTATGGTCTAGATTGTAAATACATAAATAAATACATCTATAAAGAGAGGATTGTACTTTATCAGGTGCTGAAAACCTCTTCAATGGAGCAGGTTTGTCACCTGATTATTTAGGGAAAACTAAGCAGTGGGTAATTTAGAGAAAACATCTAAAATCCACTTTACAGTTTCTATAACGACAGCCATAGATCGTTCAAAACTTGTCCGGTTCAGTAGGTACCAGCCGAGATTCAATTCATGTATGGGCAGGCTGATTGTACCCAAGTCGATCCATCGATATTTTTTAGGATGCGATTATTGTCGGTAGCACAATAGCTCCGCAGGAGGGATTCCCCCATCAACACAGTAATTTTTGATGGGGGGATCGAGCAATTTTCTTTGTTGCAGGAAAGATAATTGGATTATGTATGGCCTGCCATAGAAAGGTTTTAAATTCACCTTCCTTTATGCATACTAAATGTATGAGGCACTTTGCAGGTATGTCTTTGTAAAATGATATACTAAGGCTGTTTTTTTTCATTTAACAGACACACTGGGGGTTATTTACGAAAGGCAAATCCACTTTGCACTACAAGTGCAAAGTGCACTTAAAATTGCACTGAAAGTGCACTTGGAAGTGCAGTCGCTGTAAATCTGAAATGAGGGGAAGCTCTGCTGATTTTATCATCCAATCATGTGCAAGCTAAAATGCTGTTTTTTTATTTACCTTGCATGTCCCCCTCGGATCTACAGCGACTGCACTTCCAAGTGCACTTTCAGTGCAATTTCAAGTGTAGTTTGCACTTGTAGTGCAAAGTGGATTTGCCTTTAGTAAATATCCCCTATAGTCTTATTAAAGCATAGTTCCACCGCTTATTTGACTACCCCCCCACCTCCGGTGCCACATTTGGCACCTTTTCGGGGGGGGGGGGGGGGGGGCGGGTACCTGTTTTTGACAGGTATCTGTTCCCACTTCCGAGAGATCTTGGAAGTTCTGCCCCCTCCTCCTTCCCCTGCCGCCGAGCCATTCAGAAAGCGCAGCGCGCTTCGAGCATGCACAGTAGGGAACCGGCTGTGAAGCCATAAGGCTTCACAGCCAGGTTTCCTTACAGGCAATGGCGGCGGCAGCACCCGAGAGCCGATGGAAACATCGCCTGGGGTGTCAACACCGCTGGATTCCAGGATAGGTAAGTGTCCTAATATTAAAAGTCAGCAGCTACAGTATGTGTACTTTTTAATAAATTCTAATGTAATTTTTTTTTTTTTTGGTCGGGCGGAACTCCGCTTTAAGTATATATTGTTTATGTATAAGTAATTTTTTTTTTTTTTTTTACTTTTCTCAGGCCAGAACTGATTTCTGAAGGACTTAAGGACTGCATTCAGGATAGCCCTGGTCCTTTGGGTAAGTTCACTTACACATGATTTTATTAGTCAGGCATTACCAAAATTATAGTATGGATTCGTCATGCTTATTTGTACTTCTTACTAGTAACGGTAAATTTTGTAAAGTAAATTAAACTATGGGCTCTGTTTCTATTACAAGTTGTAGAGAATCAAACTAACTTTAGTTGCACAATTTCCTAATTAGTGTATAGCAGGTCATTCCCCATCATTTGCAGCTGCTCCTTCTTCCCGTCTTGGGTCATGGGATTTGTCACATGACAAGGGGAGACAGGAAGAAGACCAGTCTGCTCTCATTCCCCAGTGGCGCTGCACTGTATTTTTAGAATCTGCTCTATTCCACTCTTAGCAGGCTGCTAATGGATGGAGGAGAGAGCAGAAGCCTCCCTCCAGCAGTTTTCAGGCCCTTGACCTTCTGACAGGAATGATGCTGCAGTCACTCCTGTCAGTAAGGTGCAGGAGAAATGGAGGCACAGGAGAAGCTCCCAGTGGGCCCCCTAGGGGCATTGCTAGGATTCCAAAATCCTAGAGCACCTTCGTGCACCCCAAGGAGAGCAGCAATGCGACACGCTGTGCATGCTTAAGGAGCATGGTTAAAAAAAATCTGGGCCTCCTTTTACCTATAAAATATGCTTTGATTGCTGTGCCATAAGTGAAAGTCTTACAGACGCATTTAAACCTCAGCAGAATCATTACAAAACTGTTTCCATACATATAGTTTTGTGTACATTGAAAATGGACCGAGAGCTACAACTGTGGAGACAATGAACACTTATGTAATGTACAATATAGTATATATAGTGCAGAAGTACATAGTGTACAGAGTGCTGCAGTCAGTGTAGGTTTTAGACATCCATAACACTGAGTGCATGGGTCAGGGGTGTGTAATGCATATGGTGCAGGGGTCCTGAGTGTGTAATGCAATAGGTTCAAGGTTCAGGAATAGGTAAAGCAGAGTGCTGCAGTCAGTAATATGTAATGCACAGAATGCAGGGGACAGGCCTATGTAATGTACAGTGGGGGTTAGGAGTACAAAACAAAAAGAGTGCAAGAGTAAGTAGTGTGTAATGCCAATGTAGGGGTCAGGGGTCATACTCTACCCCACTTTATTCTTTCAGCAAAAATACACACTTCCTTCCCCCACAAAAAAATCCAGATCTAATCTGCGCCCTCACTCCTTCTAGCACAAATCCTCCCCGACTTGTGGCATGGATTTTCTTCATACCAATCCCCCCTCCCAGCATAAATCCACTTCCCTTCCCGCGCACAATCCCCTATCTCAAATCCCCCCCGTTTTAACATAGCACTAGGATAAATGCCTGATAACCCAGTGCCATTTGACTGAAGTGGTTAAATGAAACACTGCAAAAAAAAAAATCAAAATGGGGTAGATTTACACTGTGCACTTCGCAAGCGCAGTTCCACTCTCTATGTGTAGTTGCTCCAGAACTTAGAAAATGAAGGGAAGCTCTGCTGACTTTGTTTTTACTTGCTGTGCATGTAATTGGGTATTCTTTGTAATGTGAAGCTTTACCTCATTTGCTAAGCTCTGGAGCAACTGCATTTGCAGAGTGAAAATGCACTTGGAAAGTGCACACTCTATTTGCCTTTAGTAAATCAATCTCTATGTGTTCAGTGAAAATACTAACATTATATGGACACACACATATATGTGTGTGTGTATATATATATATATATATATATATATATATCTCAGTTAGCAAAATGTAATATTTTTTATGTTTAAATTTGCTTTAATTTGCTTTTAAGAAGGAACAAATGGGGTCAGAATGGAAAAAAAAACCAAAGAGATTCCCCCATCCACACAAGCAAGGCAGGTGGAGGAATTCCCCCGCCAGGACATTGTATTCTGACAGAGGGAATCGCCGCTGTCACAATACACTTATCAGTGGCTACAGCTGCTGATCCACAATATTTTTTTATCATGTCCCTTCGTCAGAAGTTGATCAAACGATCGACTTCTGTCAAGCAAGGACAACCACACACTGATTGAAATTTGGCCTGTAACTGGTGACAAAACCAAATGACAAAAACAGACAAACATAACAAACTTTGGGCTTATTTAACCACTTCAGCCCCGGAAGATTTGGCTGCTCAATGACCAAGCCATTTTTTTGTGATATTGCACTGCGTCGCTTTAACTGACAATTGCGCAGTCGTGCGACGTTGTACCCAAACAAAATTGACGTCCTTTTTTTCCCACAAATAGAGCTTTCTTTTGCTGGTATTTGATCATGTGGTTTTTATTTTTTGTGCTATAAACAAAAAAAGAGCGACAATTTTGAGAAAAATACAATATTTTGTACTTTTTGCTATAATAAATATCCCCAATTAAACTGAGGAATTTTTTTCCTCAATTTAGGCCAATATGTATTCTTCTACATATTTTTGGTAATAAAAATCGCAATAAGTGTATATTGATTGGTTTGCGCAAAAGTTATAGCGTCTACAAAATAGGGGAAAGATTTATGGCATTTTTATTATTATTATTTTTTTTTTCTAGTAATGGCGGTGATCAGCAATTTTTATCAGGGCTGCGACATTATGGCGGACAGATCGGACACTTTTGACACATTTTTCGGACCATTGACAATTATACAGCAATCAGTGCTATTAAAATACACTGATTACTCTGTAGATGTCACTGGCAGGGAAGGGGTTAAGACTAGGGGGCGATCAAGGGCTTAACTGTGTTCTCTAGTGTGTGTTCTAACTGTAGGGGGATGGGAGTGAATAGAGGAAATGACAGATCGTTGTTCCTACTTAGTAGGAACTCACGATCTGCCTCTCCTCTCCTCACAGAACAGGGATTTGTGTGGTTACACACATACGTCCCTGTTCTGCCTCTCATGCCCGCGATCGCTCGTGGCCAGCGATCATCGCGACCGCCGGCCACGCGCATCGGCAACCCCTGCAGTGCAGCGGCGCGCACGTGCCTGCTATCCCGCTTCAGGGGACCGACTTACAGCTACGACGGTTAGCGGGATCGTGCCAACCTGCCGCAGTATAATGACGGCGGATGGTCAGCAAGCGGTTATTTTGCCAATTCAAAATATATGATTGATGTCCAAATTGCAGTAACCCATGGCAAATATCAGAAAAAAGTCTCTTAAATTATTAGACTAGAGTACCTAAAAGTCAAATTAGTTACTGTGGGTTACCCCACTCCACCATCAATGACCATGAGTGTTTTACCAGTATGCAGCAATTCTAATGTCTGATCAATCGTTTCAGGAGTCAATGATAAAGATTGTCACAATTCCCTATCAGATGAAACTCAGAGGCCTAACTTTCAAGGTAAGAGCCATTGTATTTAGATTGTGGATTTGTACAAAACCTTCTGTAATAACTGTACTTGTTTTGAACAAAGGGATCATGATCTGTTATAGGGGCCATAGAAAAAGAGGAGTAAGAATAAAGGAAATAATACTCAGGGATTAATTTGCAGTTTGTCCTAACTGGTATACAGTACTGTATATGCAATATATTATATTGCGATCTGCCTCTTCAAGAACTGTGGTACATGGTAGTATTCAGATAACATGGAAACAAGCCCAGTTTGGTTTAAAGGATAAGTTCACCTTTGAGAACACGTTACATGTTCCATCCGTTTTAGAAGAGCCCTCCTGCAGATCTTCCCTGATCCTCCCTCTCTGTGACAGTGGGCTGGGGATCTTCTCCCCGCATCGCTTGTCACAATTTGGAAAGAGCGTGGCCATGCAGGACTTCTCCCACACAGCCGAGTCATTCATTCAGAAAGTTCTGTGAATGAATGCCTACAAGTACCATCAGCCTTTGCGTTTGATGTCTTGTAGTTCTCAATGAACTGCAAGGGTGCTGGTGAGTGCTCCCGACTTAGACGGGGGGAGAGCCTGCTTGAAATGTAATAATTTGTTAGCAGTGAAGTGGAGGGATATACGGAATGTTTTCGTTCTGTCCTCCTTTCACGCATATACATGACAGTCCAAATTCCTACGGCGACTGGTGTTGTGGAGAAACCCCTCTCTGTCCACGAATACAACCTTAACATGGGAGGGATGGATCTCAACGACCAATTGTTGGCGCCATACCTAATTGCCTGTAAGGCCAGACACTGGTACAAAAAATTGTCTGTATATTTATTCCAATTGGCTCTGCTGAATGCTTATGTGCTATACAAAGGTTCAGAATGAACTGGATCCTTTCTTAAATTCCAGGAAGAGATCATCACAGCCCTTCTGTTTCCGGCGGTGCTGTGGCCCACCTTCCCAACACAAATGCAGTGAGCCAGCATTTTCTGTATGCTCTCCCTGGTACCCCTACCCTAGAAATCCCCAAAGAAGATGTTGTGTCTGCAGAAAACACAGATATAGCCGTGACACCCGCTTTTATTGTCCCTCCTGTTCTGACCAACCTGGTCTCTGCATCGGTGACTGTTTCAAAGGCTACCACACACTAATGGAGTATTAGCGTAGGGTACAGCATTGCATAGTCCTAGGGCACACTTACACAGGATCTCAAAAGATGAAATGGCCATCACATTTTGAGAGACCCTACTCTGGAACGTTTACAGTTTACGGTTTATAAGTGCAAACATTTAAAAAATAAAAAACACAGAAAAACACAAAAAAATTAAAAAGCCAAAAATAGTTGTGGTTTTATTTTTCTTCTCTCTCTATTGTTCTCTCTCTTATGTTCGCTCTCTATTGTCCGCTCTATTGTTAGCTCTCTACAGTATTGTTCTATATCTATTGTTCTCTCTCTATTGTTACTGTATTTTAGAACTGTAATGTTTTATTTTTACTATGTTTTATTGTATTTCCTTTGCAGGTATGGTATGTCTTACTGTTATACTGTAATGTTACTTTGTTTTATTGTTAACGATCATTTGTTTAGCAGATACGCCATTCAGCTGCAGCACGGTTTATTTATTCTGACAGCAACAGCGTTTGCTCCTACGATACGTAAAGCCGTGACTCCAGCACTGTAAGAGGTGATTTCATCACCACAGTGAAAAAAAAGAGCATATATGCTAAAGCATGGGGGCAGGGGTGGAGGAGCGATTTGCTCCTAACATTAAGGGGCGGATTTCCCCCATGCTTCGGCATATATTTTTTAGGCAGAGATTGCGTTAAAAAATCAAGTTGTTTTATTGAGTTCATGTTTTATCGTTACCATTGTTTGCTTTTCAGGTATGCCATTCAGCTGCAGCACTGATTTATTTATCTTGACAGCAACAGCGTTTGCTCTCACGTACATAAATCAGCAACTCCAGCGCTGTAGGAGGTGATTTCACCACCACAGTAAAAAAAAAAAAAAAAAACAATTGGGTGGATGAAGGGCGTATTCTAATGGTGGGCATACCCACCGATCAATCTCTTTTTTTCGTGCAGCCTACAGGCTGCACGAAAAAAAGAACATTGCAACGTACTGGTATGTTGCTGGCCTTTGAGTGGTTATACCAGAATGATGCCTGCAGGTTTAGGTATCATCTTGGTATCATTCTTTTCAGCCAGCGGTCGGCTTTCATGTAAAAGCAATCCTAGTGGCTAATTATCCTCTAGACTGCTTTTACAAGCAGTGGGAGGGAACGCCCACCTTCTTCCATGGTTTTCTCGGGCTCTCAACAGGCTGCCCAACAGGGAATCCGAGAATGCAGCCGGTGGTTCCGCCAGCTGACCATAGAGCTGATTGGAGACCAGAATGGCTCCAATCATCTCAATGGCCTAAGAAACCGGAAGCTACGAGCATTTCATGACTTAGGTTTCGCTGGATATAAACAGCGCCATTGGGAAATTGGGAAAGCATTTTATCACACTGATCTTGGTGTGGTCAGATTCTTTGAGGGCAGAGGAGAGATCTAGGGTCTAACAGACCCCATTTTTTTTCAAAAAAAGAGTACCTGTCACTACCTATTGCTATCATAGGGGATATTCCCTGAGATAACAATAAAAATTATATTAAAAAAATGAAAGGAACAGTTTAAAAATAAAAAAGCTAAAAATAAATAAAAATTTTTAGTAATTTTAGCAGTAGACCTCCTCTGTAAATCTAAAATAATAACCTGTAAAGGATTTTAAAGGCTCCTAAAATGTATGTAGAGTGTGTTTTAGTGCATTAAAATGTAAAAAGGTGTTTTTTTTTTTCCCCAAAAAATTGTGTTAGAAAAATTGCTGCACAAATACTGTGTAAAAAAAAATTGCATCACCCACGATTTTAATCTGTATGGCCTTTGCTTTAAAAAATATATATTTGAGGGTTCAAAGTAATTTTCTAGCAAAAAAAAAATATTTGTTTCATGTAAACAAAAAGTGTCAAAAGGGCTTTGTCTTCAAGTGGTTAGAAGAGTGGGTGATGTGTGACATAACCTTCTAATGTTGTGCATAAAGTGCCAGGACAGTTCAAAATTACCCCTTTTTGGAAAGTAGACACCCCAAGCTATCTGCTGATAGGCATGTTGAGTCCATGGAATATTTTATATTTTGGCACAAGTTTAGAGAAAATTACAAACTTTTTTTTGCACAAAGTTGTCACTAAATGATATATTGCTCAAACATGCCATGGGCATATGTGAAATTACACCCCAAAATACATTCTGCTGCTTCTCCTGAGTATGAGGATACCACATGTGTGAAACTTTTTGGGAGCCTAGCCGTGTACAAGACTCCGAGAATCAATCAGGATTTCTAAGGGCGTAAAATGGTGATTTCACTTCCTCACTACCTATCACAATTTCAGAGACCATGAAATGTCAAGATAGCACAAACCAGCCCCAAATGACCCCTTTTCGGAAAGTAGACACCCCAAGTTATTTGCTGAGAGGCATGTTGAGTCCATTGAATATTGTATATTTTGCCACAAGTTTCGAGAAAATTACAATTAGTTTTTTTTGTTTTTTACACAAAGTTGTCACTAAATGATATATTGTTCAAACATGGCATGGTTATATGTGGAATTGCACCCCAAAATACATTCTGCTGCTTCTCCTGAGTATGGGGATACCACACGTGTGAGACTTTTTGGGAGCCATGGACACAACATGCCTCTCAGCAAATAGCTTGAAGTGTCTACTTTCCAAAATGGGGTCATTTGTGGGGGTTTTGTGCTATCTTGACACTTCATGGCCTCCGAAACTGTGATAGGTAGTGAGGAAGTGAAATCACCATTTTACGGCCTTGGAAAGCCTGAAAGCGGTGATTGATTTTTGGGGTCCTCTACACGGCTAGGCTCCCAAAAAGTCTCACACATGTGGTATCGCCGTACTCAGGAGAACCAGCATAATGTGTTTTTGGGTGTAATTCCACATATGCCCATGGCATGTATGAGCAATATATAATTTAGTGACAACTTTGTGCAAAAAAAAAAAAAAAAAGTTTGCCATTTTCCCGAAACTTGTGGCAAAATATAAAATATTCCATGGACTCAACATGCCTATCAGAAAATAGCTTGAGGTGTCTACTTTCCAAAATGGGGTCATTTGGGGGGGGGGTTGTGCTATCTTGGTATTTTATGGCCTTCAAAACTGTGATAGGTAGTGAGAAGTGAAATAAAAAATGTACGCCCTTAGAAATCCTGAAGGTGGTGCTTGGTTTTTTGGGGTCGTGTACGCGGCTAGGCTCCCAAAAAGTATCCCCATACTCAGGAGAAGCAGCAGAATGTATTTTGGGGTGTAATTTCACATATAACCATGGCATTTGTGAGCAATATATCATTTAGTGACAACTTTGTGTCATTTTTTAATGTATTTTTTGGCATTTTTCAATCACTTGTGACAAAAAAATAAAATATTAAATGGGCTCAACATGCCTCTCAGCAATTTCGTTGGGGTGTCTACTTTCCAAAATGGGGTCATTTGGGGGGGGGGTTATACTGCCCTGCTATTTTAGCACCTCAAGAAGTGAGATAGGCAGTCATAAACTAAAAGCTGCGTAAATTCCAGAAAACATACCCTAGTTTGTAGATAGATAGATAGACCTTTGCGCAAACCAATAAATATACACTTATTTACATTTTTTTTTACCAAAGACATATGGCTGAATACATTTTGGCCTAAATGTATAACTAAAATTGAGTTTATTGGATTTTTTTTTTATAAATTTTTTGTCTTTTTCTGTTTATATCGCAAAAAATAAAAATCGCAGAGGCAATCAAATACCACAAAAAGAAAGCTCTATTTGTGGGAAAAAAAGGACGCAAATTTAATTTGGGTACAGTATTGCGTGACCGCGCAGTTACCAGTTAAAGCAGCACAGTGCCAAATTGTAAAAATCGCTCTGGTCATTGAGGGGCCAATTCCTCCAGGGCTGAAGTGGTTAAGCATTAGTGGTACTGCTATAGCAATTCCACTCTTGTTGAGAAAAAAAAAATTATCCCCTCTGGGTGATCTTTGTACAGAGCAAGGATTTTAATTAACTTTGTTGCAGAGTCCTATATGTTTCTGTGTGATTCACTGTATGATTCACTGTGTCCTTAGAATAAATATATAAACTAGTGCAGTGCTATTCAGAAAAAAACAATGATAATTCTCCAGCACTTGTAAAAAAACAATACAAGAACATAAATCAATCACAAAATAATAATTAACCCTCCTGGCGGTATTCCCGAGTGTGGCTCGGGGTTAAATTTCAGTACCATTTGCGGTAACCCCGAGCCACACTCGGGATTGCATTGCAGAATCCTGGTGCAGTATACTTACCTTGTTCCCATGCGATGTTCCCCCGCTGTGTCCTCCACTGGATCATCTGCCCGATGCTCTGTGTTCTGGGCTCCATTCCCTGTGAGCGCTGCGACGCATTGGGGTGGAGCCTGGCAGCAAATTCAAAAGGTACACAAAACATAACACATACAGTACACTGTAATCTTACAGATTACATTACTGTATTAAATCATTTCACATCCCTTTTGTCCAGTGCCCTGCATGCACTTTTATATTATATATACTGTTCTTTCTGCCTGGAAACTTGACATTGTCCATGGCAACCAAAGAGTGTCCCTTTACATCTAAAGTGGTTTTAGACCAGCTAGAAAAGAGCAATAGTAAATAAGAACACTTGCAGAATTGAGCGATAGTGAATCATGGGGAAATCCATTTTATTATTATTATTATATTATTATTTTTTTATAATTATTTATAGTTATTTATTATATTATAATTTATGATTTCTTGTTTCAAACTTTATCATACCCGGGATGTCTACTAGACTCTTGTTTGGACAGATTTAAGTGAGTTATTACTAAGAATTACAGGCCTACAATATACAATGCTAAATTTATATGCAAAACAATGTACCGCTTTGAGATTCAATTCAGATTCAATTAATCATAGCGCCAGGGAGGCTACGCTTAAAAAGTAAAAATTTGAACATTAAGTGTTCATTAATAAGCATCCAAATCATCAGCTTTCTCATTCCATGTGTCCTGAAATGTGCAATCAAGCAGGGAATCCAAAGTCCAAGAAGTTAAAACGGTGATAATATGAGATAGAGAAATCTCTTCTTAGCATACAAACCCTTTGTGAAAAAAACGTGTTCTCCAAAATCCACCTTGTGAAACAGAAGCACACACTGCTCACCTTCTAGTTAGACCCCCTACAATTATACACAAAGTTAGGTCTTTTCCACTACATGCAGCATGACACCCATGTAAGAAAGCACAAAAGCCAAAAACCATAGTGTTTACTGCATATTTATTATTTTGTATTTATTTATTACAGGTATTTATACAGTACCATCAGTTCACACCAGTCCATGCCATCGGGGAGCTTACAATCTAAGGTCCCTAACTCACATTCCTACTTAGACATACTAGGACCAATATAGATAGGAGCCAGTTAGCATGTCTTTGGAGAGTGGGAGAAACCCACGCAGGCACAGGGAGAACATGCAAACTCCAAGCGAGTAGTGCCGTGGTTAGAAAATTGAACTGGCGACCCTAGGGCGGCAGTAAATAAATATAGTTAATAAAGCACTTACACAATGAGCAGACTGCAATAAACAATGCAGCAAGAGAGCATGTGAGAGATACAGCAGTGAAAAATACTCTTGATTTCACAATAGTATGCACTTAATACAAACAACAAATAATCTGACAAATCGCATAGTATTTACAATAAAATTTCAGGTAACCATATTGTGAGTTACTGCTGCATATTAGGCCATTGTGTTAAATCCAAAACAATTATAGATGCCTAATAAGTGCCATATGCATCTGTTTTATCAACATATTTTTAGATAGTGTTCTTCTTTTCCTTCTAGAGAATTATGATGCCAGACTCTCACGGATAGATATTGCCAATACCCTACGTGAACAAGTACAAGACCTATTCAATAAAAAGTATGGTGAGTGTGTAGAGACACTGCTGTGAAAATCAAAGACGAATCATGCAGGAAGGATGTCTAATAGTACCCATTAGAAGTGCACATAGATAGAAGAAACAGATACCTTTTCATAATGGCATGTGCTATCCACCATCTAAGTTTCTTTGCTAAAACTATGCAAGTTACTGCATATAGGTTCCCATAAGAACTGTTTCTGTCTTTGGCTTTACATCACATCCTCTAGATCATATTTTAATATTAAATGATTTACACAGTTGTATATTGAATAATCCATGTTTTCCCATAATGCTGTGTTGTAACACTTGTCTAACATTTGGGAACAGCTATAGAAAATATCTGTTTTTGCTGTTTAATGGAAAATGTTTTTGTCCATTCATATTCATAGATTACTGTAAAGACATGATTGCATGTAGAAAAGTTTATACACCAGAAACATCAGTGACAGTGTGTGTGTTTTATTGGCAGGTGAAGCTCTTGGGATTAAATACCCAGTACAAGTACCCTATAAGCGCATCAAGAGCAATCCTGGCTCTGTCATAATAGAAGGCCTGCCTCCAGGAATCCCATTCCGTAAACCCTGTACCTTTGGATCACAGAATCTAGAACGGATTTTAGCTGTAGCAGATAAAATCAAATTCACAGTGGCAAGGTACATGCATTGATCTACAATTACCAGTAGTAGCTCTATGTCTGCTTACAAAAAAGATATAAACTAATCCACTACAAAATAGTTAATGTTGATGAACTCATAATAAATAAATGATAATCATTGTAACATTTTTGTTTGCTTATATTTCAGACCATTTCAGGGATTAATCCCCAGACCTGGTAAGATATTTGTTTCTGATCTATCTTATATTTGGTTATAAACATACTGTCCAGAAACTCTAGTTGGATAAGGCCCTTTTCACGCGGAGAGACCAATCGGGTCCAACTGTCAGTTTTTCAGGCGGACCCAATCCGACCATCCATTGCTCTCTATGGAGCAGTGGATGTCAATGAACTTGTGTCTGCTGACACCTGCCGACACCCAATCCAATCCTGTCCACTAAAAACAGACGGATGGCGATCCATTCCCTATAAGTCTGGTGGAGTGGATCAGACGCCAGTCAGATGGAAACAGGCAGGCGGTCCATTTCATTCCAACAAACCATAGAGGACAGCAGGTTGTGTCCCTGTCCGCTCTGCATCAGAGGAGCAAACATGGACCTGTCATCTGACTGCTCAGCGGGGATCAGTGGAAAGCTGCTGGGTGGGCAGATCCGCTTGCGGCTCCAGCAGTGTGAAAGGGGCCTTAGTGACATTGCATGTTTCTTTTCTGTTTGTAATATATGAGAATGCAAATGTGTGTATGTGACACATCGAAAGTGTCAAGTGTGTATGTGACACATCAAAAATCTCATCTTACTACATGGTGATCTGTTTTTTGTGCATTAGGCTCAATTTACAAAGCTTTACACAAAGATAAGTATATGTATTTTCAGCAATGTGTCTGTAACTTTTAAATCTCAATGGGCTCTAAAGATATCATTCACTTTTTTTGGAAGTAAGGATCTTTGTCCGTGTGTTAGCTTTATGATTTGTACCTATTATCCTACTATATTTTTCATACTATACACAGTAAATGAACATAAAAAGCCATTGGGTGCTTCCTACTCTTCCTTGAACTTCAATAAATATTTCAATGGAAATGGAAATAGATATAGAATATATGGTAATAACTGCACTTTAGTTATACATATTTATATTTTTTTTCACAGATGATGAAGATGCAAATAAATTAGGAGAAAAAGTTATCCTTCGTGAGCAAGTTAAGGAACTCTTTAATGAAAAATATGGTTAGTGTGAACCATGTACCGTAATTCATTATACAAATCGAACACCCTGTATAACTGTTTTTAAGAGAATAATTACCTTCGTGGCACCAGGTATTTCAAATTACTGTTAGATTGGTATGAACCCAATAAAAAAACCTTCTTCAAAAAATATATTTAATATATTTATTCTGCCATGATATTAGTGAAATATATTCATTTACCTTATAAACACAGCATTTCTCAAAAGAAAATTACATTACATGTTACTTAACAATGATTTGCTATAACAGTACCATCAAAGTTTCTATTTTTCAATATAAAGTATCATAGTTACACAAAAGGAATGTGGATGCATTAAAGCCAAAACCAAAAATGTAATATATTGCAGCTTACCAGATGTGGTGGCTAAATTAGTCCTCTTTTTTTGGGCTTTTCCCCCCTGCTGTTTTCCCTGGGAATCTGGCCCAGTAACGCACATCCTGTATTAGGGTTCATGCACACTGCTGCTCCTAAACTGATGTTTTGGGGGCTTTTGGTGTTTTTCCCTAAGCCCCTGAATGCACCTCAATAAATAAATAAGTAAAATAGAACAAATAAAAGCTGATCACTATAAGCACCCCTATCCTTTGCCGATCTCTATGCCAATCCTTTGGTTTCAGTGACCTAGACAAATATGCACAAGTTTGGACTTCAATGAAACTTTAGTTGTTTCTTGTTCCAGGGCAGAAGCCCAGAAAATAGAGTTCTGAGACCGTCAGTCAAAGTAAATTTTAGAAAAGTAGTCACTGATGCATGGCAGATTTTTAATGGATTCCCATAGCTGTATTCCTACACTGGGTTGTGATACTGTGTCCTTTTTTCTTCTCTTTGCATTACCAATTGTCATGGCTTTAAAAATGTTGTTAAAGTATTAGCGGTGTAGTCTTGTGTATTATTAAACCTGACAACTTATAATGTGCTTTTGGTACAGGTGAGGCTCTGGGATTGGGTCGTCCAGTACTTGTACCCTACAAATTAATCAGGGATAACCCTGACTCTATAGAGGTCACTGGACTGCCAAATGACATCCCATTCAGGAATCCAAATACGTATGACATACACCGGTTGGAAAAAATTTTAACGGCACGAGAGAATATTCATATGGTGATAATAAACCAGTTACAGTAAGTATCCTGTACAAAATAATGTATATAAACCTGATGTGTTATGCAATAAGGAAAAATGTAATGCTGTGTCTGAGACAATATTTAGTCTTCGGTCCTTTGTAGGGTGGACTAGGCTATGTTTCCACAATGTGTTGATGTTCTAACACAAACAAAATAAAAGGTACACATTAGGGGCAAACTGAGCCAATCTAATCTTAAAGACATAGACTAAGGAGCTTGTGTTCCTAAAGATTAGCAGGAGTTAAAGGTCAACTCCACCAAAAAGATATGTTTCTTAATTGTACATTACAGGACACGAGATAAATATTCTGGAACCTTGAGTTATTCTGCTGACTTCAGGAGATGGACAATGGCAAACAAGAGCCATAAGGACAGCTCAGTATAACCCCTTACACTCCTCTCTGCTCAGAGTAAGGAAAACAGTTTCCTTTTCTGTCTTGGTTATGTCTCAATACATCTACTAGCAAGATTCTTCAATAGCTGCAGAGCCACTGAAGTTTTTTTTTTTTAAGCTAATATCCAGATTGTCTTCTCCTGGGCTTTGCCCCTGGGGAATTTACCTGGACTCTGCCAAGAAGAAGATGGAGGGCCAGACTGTAATGTTGCCCTCTGGGCCCTGCTCTGTGTTAGAGGCTCACAGCGCTCACCTAGGCTCACCTAGGCAACATGCGTTGGGCTAGCAGCAGGATGCAGTACAGGCCCAGAGTCAAGGTACATTTGCCTAGTGGAACCCTGTCCCTGCTGACTTCTTTAAGGACATAATAAAGACTGTTGACTTGTCCCTTATATTCTAATTATTGGCCTGGGAGAACCACATGATGAACACCTGGGTGTGCCTTGCTCTGGTCCCATGGTGGCTGGAATGCGGAGCACTGGCTGCGTTTCACTCACTAAGAAACTTTAGGTGGTAGAAGTTGGGTTCCATTTTTGAATTTGGCACTATTTTTCCTTTGCTGAGCTCTCAGCCTGGGCACCCACACAGAATCCACACAGCCCTCTACTGGATGGCCACATTGCACATGGGAACACCATATTGTAACATGTACAAGGACCCCCACTTCACCTTTTTGGGATGTCCCTGGGCTCTGTGTTGCCTACAGTGATAAATCACGGAAGGCATAACTCTTCCTGCTCTGCAGTGCCTACCTTGAGTACCCCTAGAGGGAATTCTTCACATATTTTATTAAGGATCATGGGCGCACAGGTGGGGTCAGCAGCATTATCGCTAGAGGTCCTGATTCTCTTAGCCAAGACAATTGTTCCAAAACTATCCTCCTCGCTACCTTCCTCAGAGTTCTCCTTAAACTTTTAAGGTTTTTGGCTACATTATCTGAATTTATGGAGAAACTTGCTGCCTTCTTGAAGGCCTCACACCGCAGGAGTCTGGAATTGGGCCCCCTCATCCAACTCCTCAGAATCCATCTCTAAACTTCTTCTGGCTGAAGCTGTGTCTGCACTTATTGATAAAAGAGGATGAGGATGGTGGCTTGCCTAGTGCTAAGGACTCGGTAAGTAAGCTCAGTCAGCTTGAAATCTCTCATACTTAAAGTAGAACTATAAATAAAACTATTTTTCCATTCTCGATAGAGCAGGGGAGGGTTATAACCACTGTCAGATTTTTTTTCCACAATCTGTGTCCCACTGGGGAGATTTCCCTTCACTTCCTGTCCCATAGCCAAATAGGAAATTAAAAGAATTTCCTTGGGGCCCCCAAGGTCACCAGAACTAGTGTCCCAATTGGAAGATTTCCCCTCTATTACTTTTCTGGGGACAGCCCAAAATTTGGGATTTTCTTTTACTTTCACTTTCAATGAAAATGGTAAACAGGACAAATGGAGAGGGTGAATCTCCCTAGCGGGAACACAGACAGCAATGAAAGCTGACAGGGGTTCTAATCCCTCTCCACTCTATTCAGAAGTAGTGTGTCTGAAATCTAAAATCAGAAAAATCCTTTTAAACTGATGGTCTGGAAATTGCTCATGATGGATGCCAATCTGTCAGGCTTGAGAGGAGTTCTGGCTACCCTCTCAGTACAGGGGACTTGGTTGTCAGAGGAGGCTTGGCTCCTGATTAATATCTTCAGCTGAGGTCACTAGAACAGGATTTGATCGGACAATGCTACTGCAGTGTTCTACTTCAGACATCAAAGAGGCACCAGAATTTGCCTAGGCTCAAAGGTAGGTGGACCTAATTTTAACTTGAGTTGATCTTCAAGTTTTGTCTCTGACCACCACGCACATCCCAGGCATGGAAAATAGGGCCGGGCGTGGACCACCTAGCTTCCAGGTTTAACAACAAACTGGACAGTTTTGTTGCCAGGACCAGGGATCCTTGGGCCTTCATAGTGTAGACTCTGACTCATTGGGATCAGTTCAACATGATCCATGCCATTCCCTCTCTAAATTCCTACCCCCCTACTCTTCAGGATTGAGATGGAGGGCATTGTGGTGTTCCTCATTGCACTAAGCAGGCCCAGTATGCCTGATATAGTCAAACTCCTATCAGACTTTCCATGGGCCTATCAGATTCGGTCATCCGTACGCTCTTCAAGCATATATTAACTTCAAGCTTTTAGCGGGGCAAGGAAGTAATCTGTGGAAAAAATCCTGTCTTTTTTCTCCAGTCTGCTGTGGATCAGAAATGGGCCTTGAGTAACATCAAGGGTTCTTTTTTAGAGACTGCTGCCTCTCACTTCTTAGTAAAGGCCTTCATAGGGGGTGTTTCTCATAGTGTTCTTTCTACATTTCTCCCAGTATCCCCTTGGAATCTCACTCCAGTCCTTCAGTCAGTCCTTCTGAGACCTCTTTTTGAGTCTATTTGGGATATTTTTCTGTTTATCTTTAAGCCGGCCATAGACCATTCGATTCTCGGGCCAATTCAGCAGGAACCGGCCAAGATTCGAACCATGTATGGACAGACAACCAGCCTGTCAGACTTTACATGCCATTACTGCTTGCGCTTATTATGGCCACTAGCAATAATCACTATGTTCTCCTAGCCGGCTCCCTCCGCATACCCCCCCCCCCGCTGGATAAACGCAATGGCTCCGCAGGAGGGATTCCCCCATCCAGATTGACTGTGTTTGCAGGAAAGAAAATCGCTCCGTCTATGGCCAGCCTTACTCTCAAAGTTGCCTTTCTTGTTGCAAGAGTTGAGTGGCCTTGACCTGTAAAGAACCCTTTCTCATGTTACACAAGGACAACATTTTTTGAAACCTCTTTTCTATCCAGGGCGATTTCTTCCTTCCACCTTATTTAGGAAATTGTCTTGCCACCTATACGCCCTGTGCCTGAACATCCAAAGGAGATTTCCCTCCATTGTTTGGATATGATGCATGCTGTTCAAGTTATCTCTCAGCTACAGCCCCTTTTCAGTAGTTAAACCTTCTGTTTGTCATTCCTGAAAGCCCCTGCAGGGGGGCTAAGTGGATTTGTCTACTCATTATTCAGACTTATGACCTCAAAAGTAAGGTTTCCCCTTTTCCAATCAAAGCACAAATTAGTGCCTAATTTTTAATATCAGGTTTCAGCTTATCAGATTTGCAGGGATGCCACCAGATTTTCTGTTCACATGTTTGCTAAGTTTGGACATTCCCAGCAGATGCCAGCCCCAGTCATTGTTGATTTTCATGAGCCTGTTAGCTGTTATTTATTGTGTTGCCCACTCCTCAGCTGGACTGCTTTTGGATGTTCCAAGGTTGCAGAATACTTCTCCCGTTTCCAAAATCTACAATTAAAACAACATTTTTGACTTACCTATAAAACCATTTTCTTGGAGCACATTACAGGACACAGGCCCCTCCTTTCTGTTTCTTATGATCCACTCCTATGATGATGATGTCGTGCTCCACCAGTGAATTTTCCATAATGTATAATGAAAACTTCAAATATCCAGCTGAGTGAGAAGGTCTTTTATGTTCTAGCTTTCTAGGAGGAAATGTAGACACAAGCTACCACTTCATTTAATTTGTTTGTACCAAGTACAGTGTTGTTGTCTTCAAACTGACATATTAACCATCATCTAATTACTATGAACAATTTGCTTGTGTAGTTGCTGGAAAGTATTATGCTGTCCTTGTCCACTACATATTTCAGAAGTCTGTGAGGTCATTGCAGTTAAATCTAACCTATTCTTATTTTTTAACAGGCCATTTTCAGAACTCTGTATTGACCCAGCACCACAAATACGTGAGTGACATTTGTGCTTAATCTGTTCTGTTCATATTTATATATTTTTAATACATATTAAATTGTGTTTTTACTATATATACTTGACGCAGGTAGGCCACATCTTTTAATAGAGGGGTATAATTACTCTTATCTAGATTCAAAAAGCAAAAGGATCATGTAACCTCACATTATCTCAATCCTTTCCTTCCCCAACTGTTCCATTTGGCAATCAGAGGCAAAACAAAATACTTGGTACTTCTGGTTATTGGAGAACACAGACCACCCCCTTTCCTCATATTGTTAGGGCGCAGTGATTGGTGCTGTCACATGGGGTTGGGAAAAAAGAGTACTCAAGTCTTTCTAAACTCTGAGTTACGAATTGAAACTTACATAGGGCTTCCATTCTTAACTCCTGGTGACTTAATGGAGTGGCAAGGGAGCCAGTATAAGTTGCTGGAGAGGGAATTAGTTAAGTGAACTTGTTTATTTGCCATGTGCAGGAAAAACACAGGTTCCCTTCAAGTAGAACTTTTGTTGGGTGTCTACAGGAGCACTTGCAATATCTGTACGTATGTACAGCATTCTTGCACATTATACCAGACAAAAACTCCTGGTTTCCTGCCTCTAGTGCTGTTTCACCATTACAACCACTACCAGCTTCTTGGGCTCCTCTTGTGGATATGTATTCTATAGGGTAAACGGTAATAATGTAGCTCCCGCATGTGTGCATGGCTTTATTCTCTGAATCTTACAAATGCAGCGTTTCTCGATCTTCTTTCAACTAAGGCACCCTTTAAATGTATGCACTAAGGCACCCCACTCTAAAATGTAAACTGCTAAACTAATATTTTTACTAATCTAAGCAGCATCCACGTATGTGGGCCACCCAACATTAGAGAAAGGAGAGAGGTGTCATCCCAATAGGCACTGTATATTTCTAGAGGTGGGCCCCCATCCCAATTTCTTGCCAAACACAAGCACCCCCTATCGGAGTGCAATTCCTCTAACGGGACTTTTTAGCAGGGTCACCTCTGATAAAGTAGAAAATAGTAGAAAATTAGGTTTCTGTATAAAAGTATTGTAGTTTATTGGTTTAACATTTAAAAATCATTACACATGACCTAACCGTATGTACAATAAAATGGATGCATATAATGGGAAGAAACAATTGTATAGGAAAAATGACCAATTGCAAAGATACAGGTAAATAAAGACCCAATGATCATAGAAACCCAACGTTTCGAGGTATGCAAAAGGGTTGACCTCTTCTTCAGGGGTAACGATAATTGGTCAGAGTGGGTGTTTCATCTAAAAAGTTAACAAAAAAGCAGAGCAAACATAAGTGAATGAATCTCTCAGATATTAACAACAGGAGGCAGTAGAGAGCATTTAGTTTGCATTACAAAGTTCAGTTCACATTTAAACAGTTGTTACATCATTGGTAAATTCTAGGCATATACAAGCAGAAAATTCATACTGACCCCTTGAAAATCATGTAAAAACTTTCCCAAGGACATTTCCAGCATCCAGTGCGACTCAAACAAATTGCCGTCCGTCACGGCCACACAGGGATCACAGAACCAAGGTTCAAGAAGACAGAGAAAGGACCAAGTAGACCACAGGAGTGAAAGCCAGGGTGGGCTGAGGTTGCTTCACAAAGGATATCCCCCATAAAGAGGAACAGACACAGTCCTCCCCTTTTCCCCCTATGAGGGCTTGAAGAACAGCCTGCTTGATGGAGTATGGAAGGTGGGGGGTAATAGCCCGCTGCAATAAAAATACTTCAATGAGAATCTCAGAGAAGAGCCTAGTATAAGTACAATGTTATTCTCCAAAATAGAGGTAATATTGGGGTAAGCAGATAAAAATCACCCAGAATTGTACGTATAATGTATGTCAAACACATACCTAAGAAAATGGAGGTGAGTGGAATCAGGTCACAGATCCCAATATTGAGCCCCAAGGAGATGTTTAAATAAACCTCAGATTAAAGTGGGCCAAGGTCCAAGAGGGTATGCAGGTTCCCTGGTTAGGTATAAGCCCACATAGGTCTGCAGATTATAAAACACATCAGGGAAATGTTGTGAGTGAATAGATAATCAATCGCCTGTATGGTTTGCAAAAATCCCAGCCATAAATAATCCTCAGGTTTACCTGTTCGTCTTAGCTTCCTCCAAGCACGTCTGTGTGGTATAGGAAACAGCTGATAAGTGCAGCGCCAGAAGGGTTTAAGTGTGAGTTAGCTGTAGTGGGTGTTGGTGTCCAATCAGTAACCTGATTGGCTAAACCAAAGGTAGGGGGCGGTCTAAAGCAGGGAGGCCAAGACGTGTCTGTAAAGGACATCCCCCGGGCGGAGCGACGTACAACGTCATCTCCACGATGCACTCCCTGGAGTGAAACCATCCACAGCAGGGCAGAGATGGGCGTGTGCGGAGGCGCAGCGCTCGGCGGGGGGCGGAGCCAGCGCGACGTGGAGAATTCCCCCATACGTCTAAGATCCCGCAGCGCAGAGCTGGCGTGCCCGTTGTCATGGGAACCCATGACACAGACTGCCAGAGAGAGGGGGGGGCCGGGCGTGCTCAGAAGAGAGCGTGTCTCGGTCTCCCCCGGGTGCGCTGAGTGAGCTGACACACAGCCCAAACCTGGGAGGATTGAAGAGGGAAAGAGTGAGAGTGATTGGTTGAAAAGTGAAAAGGGGGAGGGAAGAAAGACAGCCAGGTAGAAAATGCAGGCATGAAAGAAGAAATAAGGAAAGAGAGAAAGAGGTGACAGTGAGTGAAAAGAAAAAAGGTGGAGCTAAGAGGGAAGAAAGGGAGAAATACTGATAGCATGCAGGAGAAGAGAGAGAGGGGGGGGGGGAGGGGGGGGAGGGAGGGGGGGGGAGAATCTGTGTAGAGGAGAAAGAGAGAAAGGGAGGAAGAAAAGAAAAAAAGAGAGGAAAAGGAGGGGGAAAAAGGAGGGAATGAAAGTGCATGCAGTGAAATTACCAACACTTGGTGAGTTATCTGTGTAGTCGAGAGGGACGGTCCCACCGAATTGGAAAAAAGGTCCTGAAATCATAAAACAAGCTTATTACGTCATATATTTTAAACAATGTGTTGCATCAGGAGTCAAGCAGGAATACACATATTTCAAACTAGAGATACAGTCCTAGTGGTTCTTGTGTCCTATCAGTTCTAAGGACTATCCCAGAGACCTGGGGCATACTAACAGTCCCGTATAAATGCACGATTACTATATTATGGATAAGAGGTACAAAAAGGTCCGAGTAGGACAAAGGACTGCATCAGTTTGATTAAGGGGTTGATTCTATTATAAAGATTCCCATTCGGATCCTCCTGAGGAGAATCCCTCCAGGAAGGGTCTGAAGGAGGTGGTTGCGTTAAGGCCAGGTGGCATAGTCGCATTCAAGCGAAAAATCCACCTTTGTTCGGCCTGCATTAATGTTTTGTTAGTGTCACCCCCTCTTATACCAGGATGTATTCTGTCCAGGATCAGGAAGGAAATCTTCGGAGTGATTCCTTCATGTAGATCTCTCACATGTCTCCCCAAAGGGAGCTTGGGTTGCAGGCCTGCATGGATAGAATGTGTCGATAGGCACGTCGCCAGAAGGGCTGAATAGTTTTGCCCACATAAAAACAAAAGCAGTTACATAGAAGTAGGTAAACTACATTAGCTGTTTGGCAGTTCGCATAGTGTTTAGGGCGGTAGCGTTCGCCATTTGGGAGTGTTATATTGCGCGTGGTGTTCATAAACCGGCAGTAGTTACACCCACCACAGGTAAATGTACCTGGGTATTTACACGGATCCTGGTGTCCAGAATCATGGTATTCACTGGACACTAGGTAGTCCTTGAGAGATCTAGCTCTTTTGAATGTGAAGACCGGGTGTTTACTCACATAAGGACCTATAGTGGGGTCCATTGAGAGAAGATGCCAGTACTTGTTGGCGATTTTTTTGAAAGTTTCATGTTGGTTGCAGTATTTTGTTATAATCGAGATTGGATTTTTTTTTATGTTTTTAGAAGATGGATTGTAAAGCAGTTCTTTCCTAGGTTTCAATACTGCCTGATTATAGGCCTTTTTAAGGCAGGATTTGGAGTAACCCCGAAGTAATAATCTCTCTCTCAGGAGATCAGCCTCTCTCCTGAAGATTGTGTCGTCTGTGCAGTTTCTCCGTGTCCTCAAATACTGACTGAAAGGGATGGATGCAATTAGGGGTGTTGGATGAAAACTGCTGGCATGTAATATAGTATTGCCCACTGTTGGCTTCCTGTATAAACTACTGCTAATACGCCCCCTGTCATCTTTGTAGATAGTTACATCCAAGAAGGTTATGGAAGAGTTGTCAAAAGTCATTGTAAAGCTCAAGTTGAAATTATTTTTGTTTAGACATTCTAGGAAGGGTTTGAGTTGATCCTGTGGGCCGTCCCAGACAAGAAGGACATCATCGATGAATCTGAGCCATAGGCTCAGATTCATCATGAAAGGGGCCAGATCATCGGACTGGTTGATCATGCGCTCCCACTCCCCCAGGTACAGGTTGGCATATGATGGGGCACAAGAAGTCCCCATCGCTACCCCCTGCACCTGGAGGAAGTGGGAGCCATTGAAGGTGAAGTGGTTATGCTGTAGGATATAGTCCAATGAGTCCAACAGAAAATTGCCCATTTTGGGATTGAATCTATTATCTTGTAAGATGACCTGTCGAATACAGCTTAGACCCTTGGTGTGGGGAATTGAGCTGTAAAGGGCCTCCACGTCGATTACCACCAAGGTCGACGTGGGGGGATGGCCATTCCGTCCAGGATCTGAAGTAAGTGGGGGGTATCACGAAGGTAACTGGGAAGGTTGGTCACAAAGGGGCGAAGATGCCCATCGATGAAGGAACTGAGGTTCTCTGTTATTGAACCGTTCCCCGACACTATGGGTCTGCCTGTAGGTCTTTTAACACATTTATGCAGTTTCGGTAGGGCGTAAAAGGTTGGGATCTTGGGTTGTTTGATTCTAATAAATTCCCATTCTGATTTGCTAATCACCTGTTGTTCAAAGGCTAGATCTACTAGGGAGTAAAATTCCTGATTGAATTTGATAATCTTATTGGCTGCGATCTTACAATACCATTTTTTATTTTCAAGGATTTTCATGCACATCTCCACATATTGTGTATTATCCATGATTACAATATTGCCCCCCTTATCGGAGGGCTTTATTGTTATGTGTGGATGATCATGTAGTTTTTTGAGGGCAGCTCTTTCATCATTTGATAGATTGTCGCCTTCCTTGGTGTTAGTTCTAATCTTGCAGATTTCCTTTCCTACCAATTTAACAAACGCTAGGACGTTGGAATTGGTATTCAAGGAGGGAAATTTATCGGATTTCTTCTTAAACTTTGGTATAGGGGGAGGTTCCATATGGTCAAAACGACCTAGCAGGTGTTCTAGATCGATCTGGTCGATCAAGTCAGGAGATTCCTTCTCCTCCAGTAGGCTGACCAAAGTGTTTAGGGCCTTCAATTCCTGTGACTCAAAGTTGGGTTGAGCCGGGATTGACTTAGAGTACATCTGTTTGAGGATCAGTTTGCGTGCAAACAATTGGAGGTCTTTTATGGCTTCAAATTTGTTGATGTTATGGTTGGGGCAAAAGCTCAGTCCCCGTGAGAGGACTTGTAGTTCAGCATGAGAAAGTTCATATGTGGATAAATTTACCACATTTAAGACATTTAAATCTTGATCAGATATCTTCAAGGCCCTATCATCTCCATTCCCATGTCATAGTGGGCCGGTATTGTTAATATTTTTACTAATCTAAGCAGCATCCACGTATGTGGGCCACCCAACATTAGAGGGAATTTATTCCTCTTCTTTCACAAACTGGTACTGACTAGTATTCTAGCTTTTCTCTCCTCCCTCAGTTTTACTCCCTCTCTGCTAATGTGACCCCAGTGCTGACAGAGAGGAGAAGGGGAGAGGCAAACAAGGATGCTGTGCCGGTGATGGATGTCCAGTGGCTGGCCTGCACAGTGCCAAAGGTTTTAATGCTGCACAATAAAAACCTGCAGCTGTGTGTAACAAAAAGCTAGGCTTGATCCATTTGCTGGCTTGTGGACAATTTTTGGGCAATTTGTGTATATTTTTATGCATTTGCCAAGGCACCCCTGAAGAACCCAGAAGGCAGCCTGTTTGAAAAAGGCTGATCTAGAGTGTAGGCTGAGCATGCACCACTGGCAGTGTACGCAAACAAAAAAAAAACATTTCTGGAAAATTGTGGTGGAAATTTTTTGTCAAAGTCTTGAAGACTCTACCAAAAAAAACTCTACTTGCTAGCATTTATTTTTAATTTTTTTGTTTTGCTTTAGGATGATTTTCTACTAGTGTACATTCTCTCATCATATGTAAAACACAATAGCATAAATTTTCAAAACTCTCCTGTGCTAGCAAATTAGTTTTTCCATCCTTGCTATTAGTGATCTCTTCTATGAGGCTCCTAATTTATTTAAATATAACCACCCAGCTAATCCAGCACAGGGTGAACAATGGACTGTTGCTTGATACCTGTCTGCATGGAAACAGTTTGTAAGCTCTGCAGATTTAATTTTCTTTAAAGGTTACACGCTCCACTAATACAACGTAATACGTTATTACTTGATATCTGATCACAAGTATTGCTATCTTTCATTACAGTTAATATAAAGATATGGGAGTCAAGAGATCATCATGTGGATCTGCATACCTATTATTAGGAAAGCAGTTCATTGTGCTCCCAATGCTTTGCCCTGTACCCTTTTCAGCTATTGCTAGTTTGTATTCTTGGTGTAAAAAGTAAATATTATGAGGGAGAAGGTAGTGAATGAATATTTTGGTTTACCCAGACTTTAAGCATTCATCTTTTATAGGTGTGCTTACTTATATTTCCCCATGCAGAAAAAGACAGCACTGCTCCAAAGCGCAAAAGGAAAAGAATCTCTGAAGGAAATTCTGTGTCATCAACTACATCCAACTCTTCATCATCGTCCTCCTCTTCTTCCTCTAATGTAGATCCTATCTCTTCAACACATCCTATGTCACTAGTGGTAAGTGGTGTTACTGCTTCCTTTATGCAAGGTTGCTATGCCCTCAGACATATCCTTGTGCCAGCAGTCTCCAGCCTGTCTCTCAGAAGACACATGAAGTTTTTAGTCACCTTTACTATTGCTTGCAATGTCTGAAATAATGTTTTGGAAGTGTCCGAGCACCTTTGGTTCACACATTTGATTGAATAATAAATTATATAATTAATAGATGACATTAACTACTTGCCCACTGCCGCATGTACATATACGTCGACACAATGGCACGGACAGGCAAATGGGCGTACAGGTATGTCCCTTTAAATTTGCCGCCGTGTGGTCACGTGCGCACCGCCAGCAGCGCGCGAGCGACCCTGCCGCGGGCTCCGTGAGTGTGATCGCAGGTCCCGCGGACTTGATGTCCGTGGGGATACCCGCGATCGTCTCACGGAGAGGAAGAACGGGGAAATCCTGATGTAAACAAGCATTTCCCCTTTCTGCCTAGTGACACTGACACTGATCACAGCTCCCTGTAATTGGAAACGGTGATCAGTGTCATGTCACAAATATCCCATCCCCCCCACAGTTATAACAAAACCCTAGGACACACTTATCCCCTGCAGCGCCCCCTCCTGGTTAACCCCTTCACTGCCAGTCACATTTACACAGTAGTGCATTTTTAATCGCACTGATCGCTGTATAAATGTGAATGGTCCGACAATAGCGCCAAAAGTGTCCGATCTGTCCACCATAATGTCGCAGTCATGATAAAAATCGCTGATCGCCGCCATTGCTAGTAAAAAAAAAAAAAATTAATAAAAATGCCATAAAACTATCCCCTATTTTGTAGACGCTATAACTATTGCGATTTTTTTACCAAAAATATGTAGAAGAATACGTATCGGCCTAAACTGAGGAAAAAAAATGTTTTTTTATATATTTTTGGGGGATATTTATTATAGCAAAAAGTAAAAAACATTGCTTTTTTTCAAAACTGTCACTCTTTTTTTGTTTATAGCGCAAAAAATAAAAACCGCAGAGGTGATAAAATACCACCAAAAGAAAGCTCTATTTGTGGGAAAAAAAGGACGTCAATTCTGTTTGGGAGCCACGTCGCATGACCGCACAATTGTCAGTGAAAGCGACGCAGTGCCATATCGCAAAAAGTGCTCTGTTCTTAGGCCAGCCAAATGGTCCGGGGCTTAAGTGGTTAAAGCCTGGTACATGCAATACATTTTTTTCTCATTCAACCTAGCGATTAGTACAGCAATCTCCCCCGCTGTGCTGTTGTGTTCTGACAGGGGGACTATCCCCCCACCCTGTCAGAACACATGTTAGCATTGGCTGCCAGTGCTGATTGATTTTCCAACATGCCTGTTCAACAGTAGCGGCTGATTTCAGCCGATATTCAGCTTGCGTGTACCCAGCTTAAGGCAAACTTATCTAACTTATTTTACTGAAATCAACAGTTGTACTGACATATGGTATCTGGTACTCCTTGAGAGACTGCTCTTCACTCTCTGTTCTGCTGACAATGGTTTCACCAGACAGGAAGTGGAAACTCTGCAACAGGCAGACAGACAGCAATAAAAAGCCGGCACGGTTTCTAGCCTTCTCCTATGCAACTAAAAAAAATTGTCTTTGTTGCCATTGTAGATTTACCCTCACTTCCCGAATAGTGAAACTGTTGACAGCAGAACAGGAAGTGAGCGGAAATAGAGCCTTGAATAGCAGTACAACCTGACTCTATTGAAACCCAAAAAAGTATGCAACTCCTGAAAATCCCAGGGTCTCCCCAAATCACTAATAATTATTGAAACAGAAAATGTAATTATTGAAACAGAAAAACAGAAAGAGTTATGCCGCGTACACACAAGCGGACTTTTCGACCGGACTGGTTCGACGGTCTATCCGACGGACTTTCGGTGGACTTCCGACGGACTTTCCTAACGAACAGACTTGCCTACACACGATCACACCAAAGTCCAGCGGATTCGTACATGATGATGTACGACCGGACTAAAATAAAGAAGTTGATAGCCAGTAGCCAATAGCTGTCCTAGCGTCAGTTTTAGTCTGTCGGACTAGCATACAGACGAGTGGATTTTTCGACCGGACTCGAGTCCATCGGAGAGATTTGAAACATGATTTATTTCTAGGTCCGTCGGACTTTCGGGAAACAAAAGTCCGCTGGAGCCCACACACGATCGAATTGTCCGACGGAGTCCGGTCCGCCGGACCAAGTCTGCCGGAAAGTCCGCTCAAGTGTACGCGGCATAAATCATTATCTGAAATTTGTGTGCTGCTATAATAAGTGCCATTATCACTTCTAGTTTTTAGGCAAAACCCCGATATATCACTGCAGACTACCATTTGCAATTCAGTTTTATCTCTAACACAAATATCTTAATTGTATAGTACAGAACAAAAACAAAGTATTCATAGACCCTTTGTTATAGACTCATACATCTAGGTGATTGGACACTGGCAAACTTTTAAGGACATGCCCACTGAGCACATCCCATACAACTCTACCCTACTGTGTGAATCCTCAGGTTTTTTGCTAGTGTCCTAAGGTGATGGACCTCTACTCCTTCACAGAGAGATCACTCTTAGCTTAACTAGTTTAATATTTTCCTTTATTTTATTTGTAAATTCTTCAAATAACTCCTCGCTGTTTTCAAATGCCACAGATGGAGGCAGTACATCCAGATCTGTCCAACCTTGGTAATACCTTGGAAGCTGTACCTGGACCCCACGCTGTGGAGACAGCCTGTAATGCTGCTTTTTTTGCGCTCGATTATACACTTGGCTCGGCACGCAACACATTCAGTCAGCCACGGAGTGCTATACAGGGCCAGGGCTGTGGTCTACCCTTGCAAAACCTAGTGCCTGAAGACCCTTTTGGGGGCATGCCCACCATAACAAGCAAAGCCTCGACTTTATACACAGTCAAGCATGGTCACTCTTTATCTTTGACCATTACTTTAAAAGACTGGGGTCATGTTGTATTTACTTTGGTGTAAACTTTTCAAAATTGGCACTAAAAGCTCAGGGGTGACATTACACCACAGGTCACACACTTTACCGACGCTTCCACCTAGAGCCCTGAAAAGGTACTAAGGTGCTTCCTCCTGCCCTTTTGTCACAAGGATTCGTTACCAGACAGTCTACACCTAGGTTGTTGTGTTCTTTTTCTGGACTTGTTTCCCCTATATTCAGCATTCTACTCTGTGAGTACCCCACAGGGGAATACCCTCACATAACAAAACCATAACAAAACTACACCCGTACATTCGCCTTCCAAAGGCCAACTCAACCTCACAGTGATGATGCACCCCTTATACTAGAGCAGGACCCAACTTTCACATTCAATACATTTTTATTGAGCTTTCAAAAAGAATACAGACAGTCACATACAGTATATTCTTAACAATAATGTAACATAGAAATTAATAAAACATCGAATCAGGATCTCATACTGTTCCTCTGGAGCAGGACCCAAATGTAATACCTTTTTCTTTACCTTTTTTATCAGATTCTATATCTATTTCAGTCACACACCAAGCAACCTACCTTGCAAAAGCAAATTTCCTTGCATCTTTGTCACAAATCTTTAGACAAATATAGAGAGAAGATTTTTCTTCCCCAGACTGCTGTATAAGTGAAGAGTGAGCTTCGCGCAGCATTTTTGCCAATGCAAAAAAAGCTCACTGCTGCTATCTGCAAAAGCCTTGGTATTGTTCAGATTGATTCTCCTCTGTCTTGCCATGCCCCTGTGGGTACAAAGAGACCTGATATTTTTTTCAATACATTCCCTGTTCATGAGCAAATAGAATATATTATGATTGGATCACTCCAGAATGGTTTTTCACTCCTCTCAAAATCTTTGCCGAACTTTATCCAGTGGAAACAGAGTTCACTAAAAATGTGGTCTATTTCTGTAGTTAATACTGCTGTCTTAACCACTTACCGACCAGCTGCCATCATTATACGTCGGCAGGTGGGCTCTCCTGCACAAACCACCGTAGGTGTACATCGGTCCTTGCACAGGAGATAGCGGGAGCGTGCCCGCAGGTCTGGCGGACTCGATGTCCACTTTTGGTCTCACACACACTTATTATTATTCAGCACACATTTAAATTGTTTGTACATGATTTGTATATTTGGTTTCGGATATATTTTTTACATATTTTGTCATTTATACATTAACAAAGAAACTGGGCACAGTACTATAGTGGAATTCACCACTATAAAATAATCTTCCATCATATTTAAAAAATAAAAAATTATTAAAAAAATTTTTTTTAATTGTTTTCAAGAAGAGCAGCGCCGTATCTACCCCTGTTTTCCTGACACATCTGTTACAGTTTGCCTCTCTCTGGGTCACAGATGTCCTAGACCTGAGGGTTCAATAGGTGGTTTCACAGGGGTACAAAATGGAGTTTAGAACTCTACCCATCACCTTTTGCTTCCCTCAAATCAACCAAAATCTGCCCAAAGACAGTCAGATTTGCACAATCCTCTAAATGATCGCTTGTCCCAGGAAGTAGCCATGTCAGTACCTCCACAAGACAAGTTCAATGGTTTTTACTCAAACCTGTTCACAGTACCAAGGCCCAGTGGGGGCATTCTTCCTTTTCAGGACTTAAAATCTCTCAACAAATACCTTCACATTCCATTTGTCCTTCTCATCTGTGCTTTCTGCACAGTGAAAGACAGTCACTTCCAGTTTGTCACACTGCCTTTTGGCCTATCCTCCTCTCCAAGAGTATTCACAAAGGTCATAGCAGCTCTTCTTGCCCTTCTAGAAACTCAGGGCACCCAGGTCACAGGTTGCAGGTTATTTTGTTTTTTTTTCCTGGAAGGACTCGTCTCCATCCCAGCTATTTGATAATGTCCACATGACAATCCAGATGCTCTAGTCCCTTGGTTGGGTGAACAATTTTTAAAAAATCTGCTACCCAGCCTTCTTTGTGTCAGGAATACTTGAGTTTGACCCTGGACATATCCCAAGCAAAGGTCTTCCTTCCAGAAAAGAAAGTACTCTCTCCCAAAGCCCAAGCTTATAAATGAAGATCAAAGAGACATCCTACAGAGATTCTACATGAGAGTTCTAAGCCTCTTGGTAGCCCCCTTTGAAGCTGTACTATTCGCTCAGCTCAATTTGCGACCTCTCCAATAAAACATTTTGTTAAATCAGAACAAGCATACTCCTTCTCTCAACCTTCCTATGCTATCTAGGCAAGCAAGGAATACCCAAACTTGGTGTATCTCCAGCCCAGCCTTGACAATGGGGAAATCCTTCCTTCCATATCATTTGAAAGTGATAGCAACAGATGACAGTCTTTCAAGCTGGGGATGAGTGTTCCAGTCCCTCACAATACAGAAAATATGGTCACCCACAGAAACCAAGCTCCCCATCAACATCTTGGCGCTCAGATCAATAAAGTTGGCTCTGCAACACTGGACCCCCGTCTGTAAGTACACCCAATGATTGTGCAGTCAATGTCACTGCCGTAGCCTACATCATCCACCAAAGGGGCACCAGGAGTCTTGTAGCCCTAAACGAAGCAAGCTAGATTATTTCATGGATGAAAACTTACTGTCCAACCATCTCTGTCGTCCACATCTCAGGAGTGCTCAACTGGAAAGCAGACTGTATTAGCTGCCACTGCCTGGATCGGGGAATTGGACACTTTACCCTGAAATATTCAACCTGATATGTCAGAAATGAGGGACCCTGAAGGTAGACATCCTGGCCTCCAGATCTAACCACAAACGACCTCAGCTTGTGGCCTGGACCAGTGATGCGGTCCAGGAGATGACCCCTGGCTTCTTCCCAACAGGCCAGACCTGGTGTCTCATTGCTCCCGTTCCATCCTGCTTCTCAGTCTCTGGCTTTAATGGGATAGCTTTTAAAGCCCAGTTCTTAGGAGACCTGAGGAGTTTCTGAGTCTGTCTTTCCCACCTTGCTAAAAACAAGAAAATACACTTCCAGAAAAATCTACCATCAATCCGAAATCCTTCTTTGGTGTAAATACAGGAACCTCTGTTGCAATTTAGCCTTCCTACAATCAAGTCTTCACCAGAACTTGGACTTAAGCACACTGAAAGGACTGGTCTAGGCCTTGGTCATTCTTTTTCGAAAACCGCTGGCTTCCCCTTTTCTTCTCAAAACCTTCATTCAACCTGTATTTCTCATTCGGTCCCCATTTCATCACCTTGTGCTCCCTTGGGATTTCAACTTGGTTCTCTCTGCCCTACAGAAATCACCCTTTAAACCCATCAGGTATATTCCCGTAGATGACCTCTCCTACAAAATGTCCTTTTTGGTAGCTGTCACATCTGTCAGCTATGTCTCTGTGTTAGCAACTCTCTCATGTGGAGATCCATTCCTCATTCTTCATAATGACAAGGTAGTCTTCTGTCCAAGACCATCTTTTTTTCCAAAGGAGGTATCATGCTTCCACCTCAATGAAGACATCCTTATGCCTTGCTCCTAGCATCCAAAGGAAATATCTTTTTATTGTCTAAATATAGTTGGGGGCATTAGAGTCATGAGGTATGTTGATTCTCTATTTGTCCTCTTCTCAGGGCCTCGCAAAGGACATTCTGCTAAAAAGTCTACCATCGCTCAGTGGGTAAGAACACTGATCACATACTGTAGCTTACACTCTCAAGGACAAATCTCCTCCTGTGCTCATTCCACCAGATCAGTGGGAGTTACTGGGGCTTTCCTTCAACAGGTCACTGTAGCCCTGCTTTGTAAGGCTGCCACCTGCTCCTATATTCATACCTTTTCAAACTTTTACTATGTTGATGTCCAGTCCTCTGCAGATGCAGCTTTTGGCCCCAAGGTTCTTGCAGCAGCACACTGAAGTCTGGTTTGTTGACCCTTGTTATTGTTGGGCCTTTTGACACCTTTCTGTTTACCTAGTTGTTGCCCACCTTTCTCATTAATTGCTTGGGGATGTCCCAGGGTCTATGAATACTTTGTGTCCTCTACTGTACAATTAAGTTAAGAGAAATTTTGACTTAACTGTAAATTCCATGTCTTGGGGTACAGTCACAGGCCACCCTCTCTTCCATGAAATAATTTGGGGATGAGACCCCAATAAGGATGTTACAATAAGGACCAGGGAGCTCACATCATGGGATCTTTATTACAAAATTCGACCATCACCTCCAATGCAATTGTGATTAAAAAGACAACGTTGTCTAAAATGACGTAGCTGTGCTCACACATCACACAGGCATGCATGAGGTCTTGAGACCCCGTACAAGCTAAAAATTACAAAACCAGTTAGTATTCACTGCCAAGGAGGGAGTATATTATTGTGAAGAGTAAATTGTCTATATGTGACAAATATGTAAACATTAGATCTCCCCAATGTGCACAGGTAGCACTAAGTCCTAGTAGGGGTTCTAAACAATTGGCTGGTTGTCCAAGAGTATAAGTATATACTATAATGAAAAAAGGTGTGTATTTGCGCTGCTTAAAACAGATTGCCTAATTATATGACCAACCTCTGGTATTGAGTTAACATAATCATAGGTGCTTAAACATATTATAAAAAATCTCTCATATCAAAATCATATTTGTATGACATCAACCCCTTATACACTTAATGACATAAAAAAAATCCAAAAAATTAAAAACAGCAATAATGTGAAAGTAGCACTCCCTCATAAGCTATGTGCTACAATTCAAACATGTGTCAGTGTTTAGGGCCCTTCATGCTTACAAACTATGTGCTTCACTGAAAAAGCTTCCAAATAGTCCATAGTTTATATCCAAGAGTATAAAGAAAAAAAAATGTGCAAGTGTTGAGGGCTCCTCACCCTTATAAACTATAGACTCCACCACCACACAGGTGCTCCACCACCAGCAAAAATGCTCGCTCACCTTGCAAGTGGATCTGTAAATTAATGTAGGTCAAACAGGCTTTTAGGACAACAATCCTTCTATAGGTATGATGATCATCTGGTCTCATTCACAAAGTATATATGGCTCCTAGATGCATGTGCCGACCTCAGCTGGCTGTATCTCCATACGCTCCACAGTACATATAGAAAAAAAACGTCCGCAGCTCAGTTTCAGGGTCTTGGCAATCTTCTTATAGCCGAGGCCATCTTTATGTAGGGCAACAATTTTTTTTTTTTTCAGATCCTCAGAGAGTTCTTTGCCATGAGGTGCCATGTTGAACTTCCAGTGACCAGTATGGGAGAGTGAGAGCGATAACACTAAATTTAACACACCTGCCCCCCATTCACACCTGAGAACTTGTAACACTAACGAGTCACATGACACCGGCGAGGCAAAATGGCTATTTGGGCCCAGTTTGGACATTTTTCCTTAGGGATGTACTCACATTTTTGTTGCTAGCGGTTTAGACATTAATGGCAGTGCGTTGAGTTATTTTGAGGGGACAGCAAATTTACACTGTTATACAAGCTGTACACTCACTACTTTACATTGTAGCAAAGTGTCATTTCTTCAGTGTTTTCACATGAAAAGATAGAATAAAATATTTACAAAAATGTGAGGGGTGTACTCACTTTTGTGAGATAATGTAGCTTATAAGGGAGTGCTACTTTTACTTTATTGCTGTTTTTCATATTTTGGAATTTTTTTATGTCATTAAGTGTATAAGGGGTTGATGTCATATGAATATGATTTTGATATGAGAGATTTTTTATAATATGTTTAAGCACCTATGATTATGTTCACTTAATACCAGAGGTTGGTCATATAATTAGGCAATCTTTTTTAAGCAGCGCAAATACACACGTTTTTTCAATCAGCACTTACCATTATGGGAAACCAATTTGTATTAGCAGCAGCTTAGAGGTCAATTTAAATAAGGTCACTGTATTTTATATATCACTTTGGCAGCGAGCAGCACCATTTTTCTTTATTTTGCACATATATACTATAATGCTTTCCCTGCAGGGACGGACAGATCGAACACATAAGTTTCTGTTAATCATTCCTATGCGGAAAGTATAGTAAAGTCAGTGGAGCAAATAGACCTTTGTAGATAACAGCACTGTATAGTGATTTAAGGTTCCTCGCATGCCGTTTTGGGACTGACTCATAACTCTCTTCCATCCCTGGTTCCTCTGTATTGCTTACAAAACTGAGGACTCACGGAGTGGGGTAGAGGAGGTGCCCAGTGGGCATGTCTCACAAAGCATACCAGTGTCCAATCACCTGGAGGTACAAGCCTCTATAACCAGGCTCTATGAATACTTTGCCAGTCTCCTGCACTGTACTCCAAGATATAGAGATTACAGGTAATTCAAAATTTTTGTTGTAATATTATCTGTCTGAAAATAATGTCATTGCTTTATAGCCTTGCAGCACTATTTACAGGTCTCTATGAATCACATAAGTAGCCAGTCCTTGGGGGCAGTTATGCTACTGTGTATTCAGAAGAAATCAGTGAAAAGTCACAAACAAATTCTCACCTTATAACATGAATTTTGTTCTTTTTTTTTGTTGCAGCAGTGGCCTATGTACATGATGGACTATGGGAGTGTGAATATGCAGATTCCTGGGCAAATTAACTACTAATCTTCCCAAATGGGAGTTCATCTGAAATGTGTAATTATTGTATAAAAGATGTATATTATGATATGTAACAATACTGTTCATTTTTTTTTTCCAATAATTTTTACAGTACGTTTCTGGCACCCAAGATGGCCTTTTTGGAATAAAATGTGTTGCCTTGTTCTGACTCGCATTCTTGGTTTTATTTTTATGTATGTGTTTGTAAGACACTGCATTAAAGTGGTTGTAAAGGTTCGGTTTAGAAAAAAATTGTCATACTTACCTCTGCTGTGCAGTTGGTTTTGCACAGAGTGGCCCCGATCCTCCTCTTCTGGGATCCCTCAGCGGCACTCCTGGCTCCTCCTCTTCTCGAGTGTCCCGCCAGAGAAGCGCTCTCTGATGGGACACACGTGCGGGCACGCTCCCGTGTCCTGCTGCTGTGTCCATAGAGGCAGGACTCAGCTCCGCCCCCCCAGCGTCCGCGTCATTGGATTTCATTGACAGCAGCGGGAGCCAATGGCTGCGCAGCTATCTATCCAATCGGGACACAAGACACCGGTCGGAGCTGGTGCGCTCGTTCCCATCGTGGGAATTACGGGGCTCAGGTAAGTATAAGGGGGGCGCTGCTGCAGCACAGGAGGTTTTTCACCTAGATGTATTAAGGTGAAAAATGTTGAGGGTTTACAACCCCTTTAAACTATGAGTAACAATGAAAGGAAAATACAAATATTGTAAATTTGCCTAAAGAATACCTTTTTAGGTCTAATTTGGTAGCTTTACAGTACAATAATTATGACATCCAAGCTTGTTTGGGAATAAGAAAAAAAGAAAACCATTTCAGTACTTATCTTTAATACATACATGATTTATGTTTTATCCCTTAAGAAAAAGTTGCAGACCACTTCTAAAAATGCTAGTTGCTTTGATGTCATATTTGCCCTCTCTATATTTCAATATTTTTGAGTCACTGACCTGGAAAAAGCATACCTATATATGGACTTCTAACTAACTCTCCTGAAATTCATAATTTTCTCAGGTTATTGGTTTGGAAGTTATTAAAGCCAACAGGTCAGCCTAAGTGCGAGGAAATGGGCATTTACAGATGGTAATGCCAGCCTCTATATTCTTTTCTCATGACACTGTTTAATATCTATTTATTATGACTATGAACTGAATAAAATATATTCAATCTGGAGCCGAATAATCTGGACACACCCAGATCTACTCGTATTTTGACATCTCAAGCTTGTACAGTGTATACATTGCACTTTCTGAAATAATCATAGCTTCAGGCACTATACAGTCACCAACCCACAAAGACAATGTACAGTATAAATGGGCTGCATTAAAGCAGCATTCTTTACATAACAGTAACACATTGCATTAATGCGGTGCATCAGCTTAGTGTAACACAGTGAAGAGCATATGAAGGGCACCTCAAACCATTTAAACAAAAGCTGACCATTGTAAACAACCCTGTCATCTCAAGGCTTGTCCCAAGTGTCACTTTTGCTAAACAGCTTGGTCTGCATGTTAAGGTGGAAAAAAATTTCAAGGCCCATGGGATATAAAATAAATTCATATACTAGACACTATTCTTAGAGTTTTCACAACACAGAGTCATCAGAGTACAGTACGTTTTACTATAAGGGCTCATGCACAGGGAATATTGTTTTAGGAACTGGCAGCAAGATTCTGGGTAAAAAGTTGTCCATTACCTGTATACATTTAACGTTTGTGTTCAGGTTTACATGTGTACAGCAGCCACTGCTCAGGGGCGACTTGTAAATATCAACAATGTGTAGCCCATGGTGCCACCACTACCACTGATTACACACTATTGGTATTTACAGCTCCCCCTGAATGAGCCATTCATGTTGCGACAGCGCATGCACAAAATTACCCCAGACAATTCTAAATGAGTGAAGGCTGAGAGGGAGCTTTTATTCTGACTGTAGATCCAGCAGTGTCCTACATTAATAAGGTGCTTACTATTCTCAAAGGACTCCATCATTTACAATTCTTTAAAGTGATTGTAAAGGCACAATTTTTTTTTTTTTATTAAAAGGAACATACATATCATACTTACCTGCTCATGGCAATTGTTTTGCATAAAGCAGCCCTGATCCTCCTCTTCTCGGGTCCCCCGCCGGGGCTCTGGGATTCACCTCCCGCTGAGTGCCCCTATAGTAAGCCGCTTGCTATGGGGGCACTAGTGCATGCTCACCCCCCCGAGCTGGCTCTGTCTATAAGCTGGCTCTGTCTGTCTACCCCCCCCCCCCGCTCCTTTCTCACTGTTTGTGATTGACTGCTGTGTCTCAGCCAATAAGGAGAGAGCGAGCCGAGATATCTTCAGCTCTAAGTCGCAGGTGGGGCATGTCAGATGTGGGCCTCCTGACTTCCAAGTTCAACAACTGTACAGGTTTTTCTTCAGGTACAGGGATACTCCAGGCTAGGGGAAGCAGTGAGTGCTTTGGTGATCTGTGGGATAAGTGTATCTATGCCTTTGCTCCCTGAAACTTCATCTGCTTTGTAGGATTGAGATTGAGGGCATTCCGGTGATCCTCCTTGCTTCAGACTGACGCAGGCGGGTGTGATATACTGACCTGGTAAGACTTCTGGCAGACGTTCTGTAGTCTATGCCAAATGAACACAATTTTCTGTCCATCTTGCTTCGCTAGCTTTAATGTCATCACTGTTGAAGCCCAGGTTCTGAGGAACAAGGGCATCTGTAATTCTGTGCTTTCTACTGCTAAAAGCTAGGAAGTCTACTTCTTGCTAGGTCTATCATCAGGAGATGGAAGGCATATTTTATAAGGTTTAAGTCTCTGGGCTTTCACCCCAGGAGTTTCTCCAATGGACAAACCCTCTTCTTCTTGCAACTGAGCTTGGACCAGAGTTTGGCCCCCAGCATTATTAAAACCGATCTCCATGTTTCCTGTCACTTTAACTAGTTTTTTTGGACCAAGGTGGTCCAAACAAACTATTTCCTTCACTAATTGCTGCACTGGTTCTAAGCACTGCATAAACTGTATCTAGCTTCAGCTACATACAGTACACAGTCCTAAATAAGTCCAAAAAAAGAGTTGGTCTGAGTGTTGCTCAGTCATTCATAGGCAGCTTGGTATTCTGTGAATGAATAAAAGGATTCCTTTGATTCGCTAAATTGGAAAGGCAGGCTGATGACATCATGCTCTCTGACTCGGTCAATCAGAGGAAGCTTTGTATTCATTCACAGAATACAAAGCTGCCTATGAAGGGCTGAGCACCTCTCAGACGACTCTTATTTTGTTCCGGTTGTGAGAGGAAATCCGTCTCACAGCCAGAACCCAGCACTGAGTACAGTACTGTATGTAGCTGAACTTATATACAGTTCATACAGTGCTTAGAGCCAGTGCAGCACTTAGAGGAGGAAATAGTTTGTTTGGACCAGCTTGGTCCAAATGAACTATTAAAGTCACAGGAAACACGGAGGTCGGCTTTAAAGTTCAGGTTTCTGTCCTTTCTATTATGTATCAGAGATCATTCACCAATTACCCTTTAAATAACAGCTTTGTACATGGGTTTCCCATGTAACACTCCCTGGCTGTTCCAATTTGACTCCATGGGGACCTGAATCCGGTTCTCTCTCTTCCTTCAAAACTTGATGTTTGAGCATATTAAAGGCATGTTTGAACTGGCGGGCTTGTCCTGCAAGGAACTTTTTCTGGTTTTGCATAAAGACAAGGTGTTGAAGACCAGAACTTTTTTTTGCATAAAGTATCCAAAAAATATACTGCAAGTTAATGTCATAATGTGCTATTGCATACTAGCAAATTAAGAAGGACTTCTCTTAAGATGAAGCCCTCCAGTGGCATGCTGTCACCACTGACAGGGCTTCCATCTTTACCCATTCTTCCTTCCGGGTTCCCAGGCTCCAGCTGTTTGAATGGCTGAGCTTTGATGACATCACTCCTGTGCTTGCGGCAGTGCACATGCGCCGGTGATGTCACCAGCTGCAGAAGTAGTAAATAACTCCTAAACGGTGCACGTTTAGGAGTAATTCCTTGTACCTACAGGTAAGCTTTATTATAAGCTTACCTGTAGGTACAAGTGAGCAAGCAGTGTTTACTACCGCTTTAAGGTAGTTTTATTATCTGGTTCTGGATCTAGCTGTTAGAGTCTCTCACAGCACCTCTTCTGTCAGGAAAATGTATTTCCTTTTTGCAATCCTTGTCCCACTAACTAAGGACCCTATTTGCACTTTTTTCAACGGTAAACCTGGTGTAGGCTGCACTTTTTATGGACTCCAGTTGGAACTGGCTGCATCCTCTGCCTTTTCTTACCTCCCTATTTTTCCCTCTGAGCGCAGTGGTTTTAAATGTCCTCCAGCACCTTCTCCAGTGGAATATTCACATAAAGATGCCAATAGTTTTGATACTTTCAGGGATGCTCAAGGATGGGGGTTGGCAACATGTCAAAGCCAACAGAGCTATCCTGCCAGGAAGTTGTCAAAGCCAAAATCAATCACAAGTGAAGGAGGCATTCCCCATCTGTTAAAATATCTGTTGGCTTTGACAGCTTCCCATCAGGATAGCTCTGGCGGGTTAGAACGCATGTCCAAACTAGCTTGAGTTAATTCTTCACCTTGTTGAACCTCCAAAGCAAGGGCAATGCAAGGGTATCTGTGTTCCTCCTCCACTAAAGCCTTAAAGCTTTGTTTGCCATTGTCCAATCACCTGAAGGCAGTTGCATAACCCAATGGTCAAAGACTTGAAGAGCCTGTGTCTTGTAATGTACTCCAATAAAAAGGATTTGAATGGTAAGACAACATCCAGCAGAACTTACCCTCTCCATGCTCTGGTTCTGTCACAGGCATCCACCTCTGTGGTCCAGTGTCAGTCTTCTTCCAGGTTAAATGATGCCCAGGATTACATTTCCTGTGAGTTCAGGGTGTTAAGGACCAACCCCTGGGTCATATCATCAACCCGCCCTGGACCCATAGGATAATGCTGTGGAGAGTGGTGTACCATCAATACACGGCACTCTTCTTTGCAGCATTAATGACCCACCTACAGCCAGAAGATGAAGAGGCCTAGTGAGAACATGTGAAATGGGAAAAGAGAGAAAGGATTCTGGATTTGGGCTTTCAGTAAATGGATGCTAATTAATGTGTAAGTGGTAACACAGCTGATAACTTTTTCACAAGATGCTCCTTTGAAACTTAGGCACAACCACCTCAAGAGCTGCTTTTCTAGGTACAGATTTAGATTATCATATCCTATATATTGTGACATTCCAGGAATTTTATTCACACAGGCTCGTAAAAGTCAGGATAGGCCCATTTTAATTAGTGGATCTTTGATCATCTTCTCTCATTGTTACAGAGGCAAAGACCCATCCACAACAGATTTTCATATCTATAAAAAAAATGATAACAATTTTAAATGTGTTACATCTTGAAAGCACAGATGCTGTTTATGCAGCTACATTGTAATCTCAATTTATTAGGAGAATGGTTGATTTTTGTAAATGTACATTCTTTAATTAAACTACTTCTAGCAGCCATCTGTGCACAATCGAGAAATTCCTAAATTAACAACTGAAAGTGATAGTTTTTTTGGTTTATTATAGAACTTATTTTAAATATATAGAGTAAGCACTTCACATAACAAAAATGCTTTAGCAACAGAGTTGTATTGTATACAACCCCAATTCCAAAAAAGTTGGGACACTGTGTAAAATCTACATAAAAACAGAATGCAATGTTTTCCAAATCTCATAAACCCATATTTTATTCACAATAGAAAACATATCAAATGTTTAAACTGAGAAAATGTACCATTTTAAGAAAAAAATAAGGTAATTTTGAAATTGATGGCCGCAAAACACATATCAGAAAAGTTGTAACAGAGCCATGTTTACAACACTGTAAATGTCTGGAAACTGAGGAGACCAGTTGCTGGAGTCTTGGGAGAAGAATGTTGTCTCATTCTTACCTGATCTACAGTATCTCATAAAAGTGAGTACACCCCTCACATTTTGGAAATATTTTATTATAATGTGAAAAGCTTTTCATGTGACAACACTAAAGAAATGACACTTTGCTACAATGTAAAGTAGTGAGTGTACAGCTTGTATAACAGTGTAAATTTGCTTTCTCCTCAAAATAACTCAACACACAGCCATTAATGTCTAAGCTGTTGGCATCAAAAGTGAGTACACCCCTAAGTGAAAATGTCCAAATTGAGCCCAATTAGCCATTTTCCCTCCCCGTGTCATGTGACTCGTTAGTGTTACAAGGTCTCAGGTGTGAATGGGGAGCAGGTGTGTTAAATTTGGTGTTATCGCTCTCACTCTCTCATATTGGTCACTGGAAGTTCAACATGGCACTTCATGGCAAAGAACTCTCTGAGGATCTGAAAAAAAGAATTGTTGCTCTACATAAAGATGGCCTAGGCTATAAGAAGATTGCCAAGACCCTGAAACTGAGCTGCAGCACGGTGGCCAAGTCCATACAGCGGTTTTACAGGACAGGTTCCACTCAGAACAGGCCTCGCCATTGTCTACCAAAAAAGGTGAGTGCACGTGCTCAGTGTCATATCTAGAGGTTGTCTTTGGGAAACAGATTTATGAGTGCTGCCAGCATTGCTGCAGAGGTTGAAGGGGTGGGGGATCAGCCAGTCAGTACTCAGACCATACGCACACTGCATCAAATTGGTCTGCATGGCTGTTGTCCTAAAAGGAAGCCTCTTCTAAAGATGATGCACAAGAAAGCCTGCAAACAGTTTGCTGAAGACAAGCAGACTAAGGACATGGATTACTGGAACCATGTCTTGTGGTCTGATGAGACCAAGATAAATGTATTTGGTTCAGATGGTGTCAAGCATGTGTGGTGGCAACCAGGTGAGGAGTACAAAGACAAGTGTGTCTTGCCTACAGTCAAGCATGGTGGTGGGAGTGTCATGGTCTGGGGCTGCATGAATGTTGCTGGCACTGGGGAGCTACAGTTCATTGAGGGAGCCATGAATGCCAATATGTACTGTGACATACTGAAGCAGAGCATGATTTCCCCCCCTCCCTTCGGAAACTGGGCCGCAGGGCAGTATTCCAACATAATAACGACCCCAAACACACCTCCAAGAAGACCACTGCCTTGCTAAAGAAGCCCTGGGTGAAGACTGGCCAAGCATGTCTCCAGACCTAAACCCTATTGAGCATCTGTGGGGCATCCTCAAATGGAAGGTGCAGGAGTGCAAGGTCTCTAACATCCACCAGCTCCATGATGTCATCATGGAGGAGTGGAAGAGGACTCCAGTGGCAACCTGTGAAGCTCTGGTGAACTCTATGCCCAAGAGGGTTAAGGCAGTGCTGGAAAATAATGGTGACCACACAAAAGATTGACACTTTGGGCCCAATTTGGACATTTTCACTTAGGGTTGTACTCACTTTTGGTAGCAGCGGTTTAGACTTTATTGGCTGTGTGTTGTTATTTTGAGGGGACAGAAAATTTACACTGTTGTACACTCACTACTTTACATTATAGCAAAGTGTCATTTCTTCAGTGTTGTCACATGAAAAGATATAATAAAATATTTACAAAAATGTGAGGGATGTACTCACTTTTGTGAGATACTGTAGGTTTCTAACTGCTTAAGGGCTCTTTCACATGGGGCGGATCAGTGATGATCCGTTCCACCCGCTTGCTCAGCGGGGATCGCTCCGCCGATCCCCGCTGAGCAGGAAGATGACAGGTCCATCGCTGCACACTGTGCTTTAGCACTGTGCAGCGACGGACCTGTCAGAGCGCCGCTCTCCCCTATGGGGGATTGGATGATGACGGACCGTAGTGTCCGTCGTCACCTGATCCGATCCGAAAACGGATGGAAAAGTAGGGTTTTCCTCCGTTACACTTTTCGGATCTGAGCGGGTCAGATGTCAGCGGACATCCGACGCTCCATAGGGATACATGTATGTCCGTTTTTCATCCGAAAACGGAAGGATGAAAAACGGCCATACGGATCCCCCGTGTGAAAGAGCCCTAAAGGGAACTGCAGTTTGTTTACATAATTTGTAATAAAAACATAATTGCCATTGTGAAGCTTCCCTCCAACCACTTTGCATATTAGTTTATATATACTGCGATTCTGTACTTGCAGAAATCTCCCTCCACCAAGTCTGGCTGCAGCCATTTTAACTGTGGGCAGCTGAATCTGCTGCCTGTTCACTTCCTGGATTTACACAGACACACATCCAGCTCTGCAGCTTTCATTGGCCCTCTTATGACTCACCCCCCCCTCCCTTCCTGGCAAACTCACAAGAGTGAGAGAGAGAGCTGTGCATGATGTCATAAGCCTAGGCTAATGACCAGACAAGAAAGAGGAAGTGGGCTGTATAAGGTATTTACTGGCACAAAAAATATATATTTTACTATCCAAAGTTAAAACAAGGGCAGAAAATTTAACAGATTGAAAGTTGAAGAAATGACTGAAGGTCCGCTTTAACAGTCCTGGGTCTTCTTTGTCATATTTTATAGTTCAAGATGCGCCAAATATTTTTAGTTGGTGAAAGGTCTGGACTACAGGCAGGTCAGTTAAAGTGTTTGTTAACCCCAAAAAAATGCTGCTCCTGTCCCTTTAATGTGCAAGCTGCAGCATGGTGCTTTTGCTTTCATCATTACTTCTCTGTATCTCCTAAAATACATGTTTGAATCTACCAGGTCCTGGCTTCCCCCTGAGAACAGACCACGATTATCATGGCTGCTGAGCCAAGATACCGTGGTCAGAATGGTAGTCTGTGCCACCTGCAGGTCTCCCCCCTCCTCCCCCTCCCTCTCTCTGTCAGCACCGTAGTAAGGAGTCAGAAAATTATTTCCTTCACCCTCAGCCCTGCCCTGCCCCTCCCCTCTCCTTCTCCCTCCCCTCTTCTCTCCTCTCGTACAGAATTGGTTGATAACAATGTTTACCTGAAGCTGCTCCTCCCCCTTACTCCTAGTAAAGCTTGCATTGTTTATAACACTGTAATATCGAGGGAGAGAGCAGCTTGCAGGTCAGTCTTGGATGCTTTTTCACAAGTTAATCATTTTGAACAATTTAAAAAATCCCAAGTCCCAAGATCCCAAGTGTGCAAAACTGAAACTACCTGTCAATCAATAGTAACTCCGCCCCGCCCACAAAGTTCAATTTACAGAAATCAATTTTATGTTTTAACAACATAGATATGTCTTGTGTACTGTTGGCAATGTTTCCGGTGGGTGTTTTTTTTTGGTGCTGCACGGCCACATGGTGAAAGATCACAGATTCCTCTTCTGATGTATTTTGCATACATCAGAAGGAATCTGGGCCCCTCCGCTCAGCTCTGGACAGCAAAGAAGAGGGGACACCTGACAGAGATTATAACTACAGATTACAGGTATTTGAAATAAATAAAAAAAAAAAATGACACATGCTGCACTGCTTACGGAAACATTTAAGGTGTGTCAGATCAATTTAGGGCAATTGGGTTAAAAAAACACTTTAAGCACCCAGACTCTTCTACTATGAAGCCATGCAGTTGTCATAGATGCAGTATGCGTTTTAGCATTGTCCTGCTGAAATATACATGGCCTTCCCTGAAAAAAGACATTGTCTGGATGGGAGCATAAGCTGCTCTAAAACCTGAATTTATCTTTTAGCATTGCTGGTGCCTTTCCAGATATGCAAGCTGCCCATTCCATACACACTAATGCACCCCCATACCATCAGAGATGGAGGCTTTTGATGGAGATGGAGGCTTTTGAACTAAGTGCTGATAACAAGCCGGAAAGTCCCTCTCCTCTTTGGTCCGGAGGCCATGGCTGCCAAGAATGTCAAATTTCGATTCAACTGACTATAGAACAGTTTTCCGCTTTGCAACAGACCATTTTAAATGAGCTTTGGGCAGGTGAAGACAGCAGAGTTTATGGATCATGTTTAGGATATGGCTTCTTCTTTTCCTTGCATTTTTGAATGGCATGGCGAACTGTGTTTACAGTGTTTTTTTGAAAGTATTCCTGAGCCCATGCAGTCAGTGCCATCTGAGGGCCCAAAAGTAACGGGATTCATTTATTTCTGCTGCCGTATTCTTCTGCTATCTGCATGAGTCACTTCTCACAGGTTTTCCCAACTCCAAGAGAGAAACAGTTGACAGTGGCTGGAGCTCCAGCACATAGCTTGTGATTCATATTCTTAGTTCTGCATTGTTCCTGTGTGCTGTGTGGAGGGGATATGTCCCTTTCCTCCTATCAGCTATCAGAACTCTCCTTAATGAGCTGTTCAGATAAAAACACACAGATAATAGGATTTTTTTTCCAGCATTGGGTGAGGATCACATCTGATGGTGCTAGAGCTGAGGAAAAAAATCCTATTATCTGTGTTTTTAGAATGATCTACAAAGAAATGGTTGCAGATAAAAGGGTACAACTTATGTAGGAGGATATATTTAACCTCTGTATTACTTCACTGGGTATATGTAAAGGTTTACAACCACTTTTAGCCATATAGCAGCTGATGTTTAGAAATACATACACAAATTCAGTACCCAAAATAGAGTAATAAGAAGGATAGGTGAGACAGACCCTGGTGAAGAAAGGGGAGGAGGAAAACGCACAATGGAACTGGAAGTGATGTCACTCCCGAAAAACAGGAATTGGAAGTGATGTCACAAACAGCCAGCAGGAGCAGTTGCAAGTAGCAGCCAATGTAAATATGGGGAATGTGCTCCTCTGGCGAGTTAGGCAGGAGGTTCCACAGAAACAATGTTGTTACAGACTTTTTTTTTCCCTCTCTTCCTCCTCCTCACTCTTTTCAAAAGGATCTGGCTTAGGTTTCCTTATTACTCTATTCTGGGTACTGAATTCCCGTATTTATTTATAAACATTAGCTGTAATATGACATAAAGTGATCATAAAACTTTATTATTATTTTTTTTCAAACATATCTTATTTTCCTGCTCTGTGCAATAGTTTTGCACAGAGCAGCCCTGATCCTCATCTTTTTGGGTACCCTGCTGGTGCTCCTGGCTCCTCCTCTTCAGCGAGCACCCTCATAGCTTTCTATGGGGGCATTCATGCAGGCTTTATAGATAGAAACAGCATAGCTCTGCCCTGCCCCACCGTCACAGAATTTGATTGACAGCAGCTATCAACATGCCTTGTGAGGAGGGAGAGAGACGCTACTCTCAGGAACAGCGCTAGATCAAATTCGGGCTCAGGTAAGTATAAGGGGGGTGTGGGGGGGATCCTGTAGCACAGAAGGTTTTTTTACCTTACTGTATAGAATGGTTAAACAACAGCTAGCATCATTCAAGCCACTCAAAACTCAGCCTAGAAAAAAGAATATTGATTTAGAATTTGCGGCGGTTGGAGACTCAGGTAAAATTCAAACAAAAGGTTTCCTTTTAACTGCAACTAGAATCTATGAATCACTTAGTTTAACCCACAGAGACTTCATCTCTTGCCAGAAAAACACCATAAAACTAGCACCAGTTGGGTTTTTTTTCTGTGTTTGAACCTACAGTAGGCTGTGAAATGCTTTTGGCCTCCCTAACAGGTTCCATTTGTTTAATTTAATTGTCTAGGTATGTAGGGAGTTAGGACAAATGAGAGCCATGCAGAGCCTTGGCTTTGGAGAAGAATAAGGCTGGGTTCACACTGGTGCGACACGTCAGATGTCCTACTTTGGATCCGACTTTGTCCTGCGACATGAAGCCGGCATGCGTCTGACTTTCAATGAACGGGCCAATGCCCGGCACTGTGTTTGGTATGAATCTTGAGGGGGAACTCCGCGCCAAATTTTAAATAAAAAAAAGGCATGGGTTCCTCCCTCCAAGAGCATACCAGGCCCTTGGGTCTGGTATGGACCTTAAGGGGAGCCTCCCTACGCCAAAAAAACGGCATGGGGGTCCCCCCCAGATCCATACCAGACCCTTATCCGCGCACGCAGCCCAGCCGGTCAGGAATGAGGGTGGGGACGAGTGAGCGCCCCCCCCCCTGAACCGTACCAGGCTGCAGCCCTGCGCCCCCCCCACCCCAAAGCACCTTGTCCCCATGTTGATGAGGACAAGGGCCTCTTCCTGACAACCCTGGCTGTTGGTTGTCGGGGTCTGCGGGCGGGGGGCTTATCGAAATCTGGGAGCCCCCTTTAATAAGGGGGCCCCAGATCCGGCCCCCCACCCTTTGTGAATGAGTATGGGGTACATCATACCCCTAGCCATTCACCTAGGGAAAAAAGTGTCAATGAAAAAACACAGTACACGGGTTTTTAAAGTAATTTATTAGGCAGCTCTGGGGTCTTCTTCCGACTTCGGGGGTCTTCTTCCGACTTCGGGGGTCTCTCCGGCGTCTCCTCCCGGTGTCCTGATCTTCTGCCAGGTCCTCCGCTATCTTCTGCAGCTCTTTTGCTAGCGGTGGCCCGGACTTCTGAACGACTTGTGTCGGACCAGTTAGGACGGCTCCCATAGGGAAACATTGAATTTCACACGTCATGCGACATGAGCTCCCAATGTCGGATCATTTGTCGGACCAGTGTGAACCCAGCCTTAGGGCCCTTTTCACACAGGTTGTCCAAACGGGTCTTCCTGTCAGTTTTTCATGCGGAACTGATCAAACCCTCCAGTCTCCCCTATGGAGTGGCGGATGTCAGCGGTGACATGTCCACTGACATCCATTGCTATCCGATCAGATCCTGTACGCAAAATTCAGACAGATGGTGATCCTGTTCTCCATCCGACTGGCAGATCGGATATGATAGAATGAAAAGGGACAAACGGTCCGTTTTCACCCCGTTTCCCCATAGAGAAGAGCGGGACTGTGTCCGTGTCTGCTCTGCACAGTGAGCGAAGACAGACCTGTCATCCGCCAGCTCAGCAGGGATCAGCAGAGCAAACCCCCCGCTGAGCAAGTGGATTCCGTTCCAAGGAGGCACCCAGGTGAAAGGGGCCTAAAGTGATCAATAATGTAGTTTTTTTTATCTCCTGCTTTTTTTCTATATATTTACTTTGCCATATACCGAATGCTTTCTTTTTCTTCTGTTGAGTCTTCCATAAAAATAGTTCTTTCTACTGATCTTTTGTCACAGCTTATTTAGTAGAGCCTGCACTTGTGTGCAATCTGATTCCGAGGGCAAAGTTTTTGTATACTACATCTTCTAAATAAGAAACCAAAATGAAATTGCATGAAGTTGAACTAGCAAAACTGAGCCTATTGGGAAACAGCCCATGAATGAAATCAGATAAGTGTACAGAGTGGAGTGGTTTGAATTATATGATGTACAACTATGTACAGTATATAGACAAGAAACAGTGTGGAGTACAGCATGGTGTTGTCAGAAACCATGAAATCAGACCAAGACAGAAGTACAGTTAAATCACACTTGTTTAATAATAAAATTAAAAAGAACAAACAAGTCAAAACATAGACAAAGTTCAGTAACCGAAACGGAAAGTCAGCCAAGCCAGAAGTCAGGGATCAATGTAGTGGAACAGCAAGCAGGATCTGGAGCCAGAAGGGATGTCAGCAAAGCCAGTCTTTAACCAGGACAGCAGGAGATGGTTTCTTGTGATGTTGACCAAGGCGAAGGCAGAGATCCGAGTAGGAAATCATCAACAGCTGGGTAACTGTGGAGAGATAGGAGCTGGCAATTAGCCAGCAGCTGAGCAGCCAGCTCTGAGAAGGAAGGGCTGAGCCCAGCCCTGACAGGTGTACAGAGAAGACTAGCGTGAAGTATAAGGCCCCTTTCACACTGTGCCACCACCGGCGTCAGCGGTAAAGTGGCGCTATTTTTAGCGCCACTTTACCGTAGTTTTAGCGGCGCTATTCGCCCGCTAGCGGAGCTATTTTTAATGCTATAGTGCTTGCAAAACGCTCCAGTGTGAAAGGGGTATAAGGGCTCATTCACACCATACGTGTATGAAAACGAATGGGAATTGATGGGAAAACTGCGCAGATTTCACTTGCAGAGACATCAGTTTCACATCAGTTTTCATGCACGTTTCAGTGAGTTTTCATGCATGTTGACATCAGTTTTCATGCGCGTCAGTAATGTGCTTTGTTCACACCAATGTTGATGTAATGTCAGTTTTTTCCTGTGCATAAAACTGCATACACATTGCAAAGTCATGCACAGAAAACATCTGCACGTGATACCACTATTGTGGTGTGAACAGGGCACATAGAGAACAATTGTTTTTTTTTGTGCCCTTGCAGAACGCGTGCAGAAAAACTGACGTCTCTGCACCATGGTGTAAACAAGGCCCAAGGCTCCATTCTCACGAGCAATTACACAGGCTGCAATTTTCAGTGGCAATAATCTGTGAATTCCAGGGGCTGGATTTGACAAATGTTTGCGAATAGCTGCAGCTGTTAAACCTGTACAATGCAATGAAAGGTTATAAGTGGTTGCAGCTATCTGTGACGGTTTGCACAGCCATCAACTACCTGCGGTGACCATGGCTGGATGCACTTTTGTGCAGCTATCTGCACACATCTGTCCAATCTAGCCGCAGGATCCTGCAGATCCTTGCCACTGAAAATTGCAGCGTGTGTAAATGCTTATGTGAATGGGGCCTATCATGTACACCACAGCATACAAAGTATGAAATGTAGTGCCAGATTGTGCAAAGCAGTGTAAAGCATAAAATACATTTCGTTTGGATGTTTTAACTAGATCCATATATAGGTGTGCTGCCCCTTTAAAGATCAATCATTATTTGATGTGCATAAAAGCTCTAAACCACAATTATGGATGTATTACCACGTACTGCTATATACTGTACCTGAAGACTGGAAGTATTGCATTGGGCTGTATGTCATTTTTGTATGGCTGGTTTGTTAAATGTACATGCAACTTGATAAAACTGCCAATACAAAATTACTTGATTGAAAAGTATAAAATGTACAGCATGCACATTGAAGCCATTTGGAATGTACAGCACGGAGCAAAACAACAAACTGAAATGTACAACACAATGTAAAGAGTGGAGATGTTCGGGTATAAAATACCCAGCACAGCATACAGAGCCAAGCAGATTGAAGCAAAGCAGATCTGCACAGTGTACAGATTAGAGTTATATGGGGTATAAAATGTACACTACAATGTACAGAGCAAAGTATGAAATGAGCAGCATCAGCGCACAGAGCAGTGTAAAGTATAAAATACACAGCACAGAGTTACCTAGCCCAGGCAATTGTCATTTTCTTACTTTGAAAGTTGTAGCAATGACTTTCTCAAAGTTGTTTGACCTGTCAAACGTGAAATTGGAAGTATTTACTAGTGGAGATTTCGACCAGGAGAGACTGCACTGAAGGTGTCATCACAACACTATTGTGTGAACCTGGCCTGTGACACTGGGGTGAGATAATTGAATGATAAATCAGTACTGCAGCAATATGTAAAAAAAAAAAAGGCACCGCAAACTAGTTGCAATAATACAAAGTAACCAACAGTGGCTATATGCAAAAGGAACTGAAACGAAGAATAAGTATGTACAGTACAAAGTAGGCAAACTGTGAATATATAATAGACCAAGTAACACAAAGCTATACAGAGCTTAAGGGAATAGAAAAACTGATTAGAGTGAGGTGGAAAAATATAACCTCATAAACAGCCAACACACGCGACAGATAATGCAGGTGAAAATATATAAAATACTGCGCCAACCTGTAATATAAAAGCAGCCAACACAACAATATGACTAATTGTAGTGAAAATGTAAAACTGAAAGTGTGGCGCTAGAAATAAAAAAATGGGGCTACCTAAAGCAAGTAGCTTCTCTCCAAGGCATACATATGTGAGCGTTATATAAACGCCATGAGGCAAAGTGGGGGGAGTACTATCATGCAAAAGTGTAACACTCACTTACAAACTTCCATCAGGTATTGCATACATTGTGAATAAATGCTAAATATAATCCATAACTGTGATCAAAAATATATGTATATATCGTTCAATGCAATGGAGTGCAAACCAAGAAAAATAAGTGACTGATAAAAAACAAGCAATAAACATAAATAAAGCAATATATGTGAATAAGTGATGAATGGCAATAAATAAGTCCCAAAAGATAGTGATAATTGGGGAGAAGGACTGAGGAGGTATCTTCAACTAAAATCATAAATCAATGGTCTCCAAAGTAGGTGAATTCGGTGGTGGGTATACACCCGGGAGTGCTGACACCATCAGAAGGGTAGAAGGGGGAAAAAGGTACCCTTACCAGGAGTGGTGGACCCAGCTCACCAGTCACCACACGGCGGTGAGTCAGTAAGGCTTTATATTGGAGGCTTGAAGCAAAACTCTGGGGCTGGACTGCACAGTGATCTCTCCAGCTGGATCTCACAGCCGCCGAACAAGGGGGATAGGTGGAAGATGGCCGCATCCGCCAAACCGCTGTCAGCTTCCTGGGAGCCTTCCTCCAGCTTTGTCTATGGAAGCTTTTAAAAGTTTCCGTAGACAAAGCTGGAGGAAGCCGTATAGTGAGCTGGGTCCACCACTGCTGGTAAGGGTACCTTTTTCCCCCCTTCTACCCTTCCGATGGTGTCAGCACTCCCGAGTGTATACCCACCACCGAATTCACCTACTTTGGTGACCATTGATTTATGATTTTAGTTGAAGATACCTCCTCAGTCCTTCTCCCCATTATCTTTTGGGACTTATTGCCATTCATCACTTATTCACATATATTGCTTTATTTATGTTTTTTGCTTTCTTTTTATCAGTCACTTATTTTTCTTGGTTTGCACTCAATTGCATTGAACGATATATACATATATGTTTGATCACAGTTATAGATTATATTTAGCATTTATTCACAATGTATGCAATACCTGATGGTAGTTTGTAAGTGAGTGTTACACTTTTGCATGATAGTACTCCCCCCACTTTGCCTCATGGCGTTTATATAACGCTCACATATGTATGCTTTGGAGAGAAGCTACTTGCTTTAGGTAGCCCCATTTTTTTATTTCTAGTGCCACACTTTCAGTTTTACATTTTGACAGATAATGCAGGGTCCAGACAGAACTTTGGGGGGGCACCTGCTGGTGATCACTGAATGTCCAGGTACAAAAGTCGCTTGCTTTTCCCCCCCTTTTACTCTCTTTTAGGTTGCTGTTGGTTCCCGCAACTTGTTATCTCCCCTAGCAACAGCAGCTTGATTGACATTGGCGGTTTCTCTGCAGTGCGCCTCTCCTGCTGCTATAAAGCCTCTCATCCACCTAACCAGCGTACCTGAAGCGGACTAGAGTGCGGTTTCTGTTTTAATAAATATGTCACAGTGTTATTTAGTGGGGGTTAGTCATCCAGTCTAGTCTGGATGGACAACATTATTTGATGTGCTGGATTTGGTTATTCAGAGGTCAGTTGTTGCTGGAGGGGGATCTACTGTTGCTGGGGGTGGGTCTTATGTTGCTAGAGGTCAGCTATTGCAAGGAGGGATCTAGCAATGCTGGCTGCAGGGAAATTTGTTGTTGCTGCTGGTGGTCTATTGTTGCTGGAGGGGGGTATTTTGTTGCGGGTGATCCATTGTTGCTGGCTGGTGGAGAGTCTATTGGTGCTGGCTGCAGGGAGATCTGTTATTGCTGGTAGAGGGGATATTTTGTTGCAGGTGGTCCATTATTGCTGGGGGGATCTATTATTGATGGCTACAGGGGATCTATTTTACTGTTTTTCTTGTTAGCATTAACAAATTCCATACAAATTACTTAGTACCACAATTGTTACTTGGTTTTGTATTCTCTAAAAGGGGCAGTACTGAGAGGTGGAACCAAAGAATGGTTCAGGAGGTGGGTAGGGGGTGGAGAGAAGGGGTTACTCAGAAAGAGGCAGTTCCTGCACCCATTGTCTGAGAAAAAAAAGCCCTGCATAATACTATACACTGTCACTGTACTAATGACACTTGCTGGGAAGGGGTTAGCATCTAGGGCGATCAAGGGAATAAATATGTGCTTAAAGCGGAGTTCCACCCACATTTTCTACTCCTCAGCATCTCTCACTAATCTGTGCACTAGAAACGAATTGGCATTTTTTTTCTGCATTTCAGCGAATATGTGTCCTCTGTCACCTACCGGCATCTGATCCGCTAAAAACAGACGGATGGGGATAGGTTCACTATCCGTCAGGCAGATTGGATGACAACGGGCATGCAGTCTGTTTCCATCTGACCGCCCCATAGAGAACAGCGGGTTGTGTCCATGTCCACTCTACATAGCAGAGCAGACACGGACCTGCTCAGCGGGCATCAGCTTGGATGGATTCCGCCCCGTGTGAATGGGGCCTTACGCAGAAGTGCACATCTAGAATTTGAATGCTGGTAAATCCACTAATGGCAAGAAACTGTAAGGAAGGACAAGGTGAGCATAGTAGTCACATTACCTGTCACTGCTCTGCATGCTCTTCCCTATTAGTTATTGTTATTATACAGGATTTATATAGCGCCAGCAATTTAAGCAGCACTTTACAATGTTAAGGTAGACAGTACAATATAATTCAATAGAGGAGGAATCAGAGGGCCTGCTCGTTAGGGCACTTTAACACTGAGGCGCTGGCCGCGTCAGTGGTAAAGCGCCACTAGTTTTAGCGGGGCGTTTTTAACCCCTGCTAGCGGCCCGAAAAAGGGTTAAAAGCGCCGCAAATCGATTTGGTAGCGCTGGCCATTGATTTCAATGGCAGGGGTGGTTTAGAAGCGCTAAATATAGCGCTCCCGCACTGCCCCAAAGATGCTGCTTGCGAGACTTTTTTTCCCGTCCTGCAAGCGCACCACTCCAGTGTGAAAGCGCTCGGGCTCTCATGCTGGAGTGACAGGAGAGTCACTTTACAGGCGCTATTTTATAGTGCTAAAACGCCTCAGTGTGAAAGTGGCCTTAGACAGTGGCAGGCCCATCCATAGGGGGTGCACGGTCGCTGACCCCCCCCCCCCAGCAGTCACAAAAAGTAAAAATTTTAAAAAAGGCCCTTTAAAAAAAAAATTTAAAAAAAGTCCTTTAAGTCAGTGGTCATCAACCCTGTCCTCAGGACCAACTAACAGGCCAGGTTTTATGTATTACCTTGGGAAGATGCAGACTAGAATACTGAGCAGCAAATGAGATCACCTGTGATGTATTTCAGTTATCTTGCAAACCTGGCCTGTTAGTGGGCCCTGAGGACAGGAGTTGATGACCACTGCTTTAAGTACACTGTGTTTTGGCGCCGGACACTATGGAAAGCGCCACGTCAATGCAATCACGAGATCACGAAGTAAGGCTAATAGGCTGAAAAATAGGTGAACTTCGAGCGCCATGCTTGACGCTCGCAGTCGACTCAGCTGTGTTAGGAAAAAGTGAATGACTATTCCCTAATCAGGTGTTCGGGTCTGTTACCTGATTGGCTGAAACAACAGGTGCCGCTATTGGGACGCCTATCAGGGGGAGAGGACAGGAGATGAGGCAGGAGACAAATGAAGGATCCCGCTCGTCGCCGTCACCCGCTGCCCCACAGACACAGGGTAAGTGCCGGGCAGACGGCGAGCGGGCGGGGGGCACACTGGCAGCGTTTAATGGGCACACTGGCAGCATATGAAGGGCAGTTGGGCACGCTGGCAGCATTTAATGGGCACACTGGCAGGCTTTGATGGGCACACTGGCAGCGTATGATGGGCAGTTGGGCACACTGGCAGCATTTGATGGGCACACTGGCAGCGTTTGGTACAGTAGCTGCATTTGATGGCACAGTGCCAGCGTTTGATGGGCACAGTAGCTGCAGTTGATGGCTGCGTTTGATGGGCACAGTGGCTGCGTTTGATGGGCACAGTGGCTGCAATTGATGGGGTTTTTTTTTGTTTGTTTGCGCCCCCCCCCCAAAAAAAAAATTTTGAGCACCAGCCGCCACTGGCCTTAGAGCTTACAATCTACGAGATTAGTATACATTCATTACAGCAAGCAGAAAGCACACTGAGGGTAGTTTCAGCTCCTTTACTAATTTATCACCAGTCTTTGGTTGGAAGTGAGAACAATGTCAGCTACCTTTACTCCCCTGGGTCATTATTAATATGCAATGTGTTTTGTCCGACGACAAGGCAACTCTATATGCCTTCAGCAGAACACAGACTGACTAGAAGGCCACCCAGCCATAACAAGCACTCCGCTCTGAGCTCTGCACACAGGCCGTTCTAATAGCTTTGTTCCACTGAGCTGTACGTAGCGTCGGTCGCAGAGGACGACGGGACACGTAGTTCCATAACATGTAATCATGCTTCTTTGTCGTCCGGTTGACGGACCACAACTCCCAGAGTGCGGCGCGGCGGTGGAGCATGCGCTCTGCTTTGTGACTTTAGTGTAAGCACGGAGAGAGGAAAAATAATGAAGGAAATAAATTAGACTGTGTGTAGACTGGCGGCGCCGCGGTACACCTGAGGCTGGCTTTCCCGGAAGGGCTCTGCTGATATAGAAAGCACTGCACGGCGCCTGAAGTAGGTAAGGTAGAGCCCGCGGGAGTGTGTGTGGAGGATGGCTGGAGCGGAGCCGGTGCTTATCATACACATATGGCTTGTCCGTCTAACGCTGCTTCCTGATTGGCGCTTTTGATACGCGGGGGCGGGGAAATTGGCTCAGTACTGTGACTGCTTGATTAGGTAATTAGCTGGGCGTCAGCCATGGAAGGGAACGGGGATTGGCTGTGTGCTATTGGTCTTTGTGTACAGTACTGGGTTGGGGCCCATGTTTCTGGGTATGCTCTGTATGGAAATCTCAACCTCCAGCCTAGTACAAAGTTCTGCTGTTCCCTTTTATTACACCAAAGTCACTACAACTGATAGGCAGGTCCAGGGGAGAACGGGCTATCTTTGATTAAGGGACAGTGGCGTATCCAGCTTTCATATTTAGGGGGGCACATGGGGGGGACAGGGACAAAAGTAGGGGGGCCAACTGTAAAACGCAAATATATATCTCTATATATCACTTTATATATCCTGACAATGGGTATAAAATGCATACAAATATACAATATTAAGCCTATACTCCTGCACCAATGCCCCAATACATACAATAAAAAACAAAGGAGAAAGTTACCTGCGCACTCAAATCCCTCTGCCTATTTAAATAAATGGATTTTTTTTAGTATCGCTCCAGTGGCTATTAAAGTGTAAGCTCACCTGCCCCTCTCGTCCTGTCTGTCTTCCTCTGCGGCTTTGTGTCAACCATGCAGACTTGTGCCCAATGTCCACCATGCAGCCTTATGCCCACCAATGCAGTCGTGTCCACTATGCAGCCTACCTGTGCAAGAGAGGAACAGGAGAGCTGCCCAGGTGATCAGAGCGCGGCGAACACAGCGATAAGCGTTTCATTTCAATTGTCGTGTTCCCGCCGCGGAACGTCATATACAGCCCCGCCCCCTGGTCGGGGAAATTTGATTGACAGATCACCTGTCACTGGGATTAGACGGGTGATCTGTCTATCAAAGTTCTTGGACCAGACGGAGGGGCTGTATCTGACAGCGAGCGGCGGGGAACACGGCTATTGAAATGAAAACTGTTATCGCTGTGTTCCCCGCGCTGCGCTCTGAACACCTGGGCGGCTCTCTCTCTCAGATTGCAGTGTCAGCGTTAATGGAGAGGGAGGGAGTGAAGGGTGTGGGATCTCCCGCAGGAGTGCCAGGACGCTCTCCTCAGGAGAGCCTATGTTATTCTGACGATGGCACGAGCAAGATACGGGCCGTTGCAACAAAATGCATTTTAATTGGGGGGGGCACAGCATAATGTTGGGGGGGTCAGGGCCCCCTCTGGCCCCACGTTTGTGACGCCACTGTTAGGGGAATCAACCTGACCAACGTGCTCTTATATAATAGGCATTGATTGTTGGCTGTGACTTACTTTAACACCTTCTCAGGTGAGCCCATCAGGAAGCAGTCACAGTACTACTGGGCCAATCATCTGTGTCCGGGGCATTCCAGCACACATACAATCGAGGGAGTGCCTCGATCATTTATGATTGGCCAAGTACAGTGACTGTTTCCTGGGGAGTTCAGCTTGGGATCCAAACACACCTGAGTGCTTTCCCTATTTTCAGTATTCAGTCACGTCACATCTCAGTCAACTAAATCACTACTGGAAGACTTCCCTCTGCCATATGCTGTGATTGCAGGTAGATCTATAATGCCACACTCTGATCAATGCTTAAAGTGGTTGTAAACCCTGAAGGCTCGGTTCACACAGGGGCAACACGATTTCAGCGCGACTTTGTACGGCGACTTCAACGCGACTTCAGCGCGACTTTAGCAAATTACAACGCGACTTCAAGTCGCCTCCAGGCCAGGTGACTTTGGCTGTGGCCAATCCCAGGATAATCAGCTCTCTGGGAGGGAGGGGTTTGCCTGGGCAAACTAAATTTTTTCCCTGCAAAGTTGCTTGACTGTAGAGAGAGATCCGACTTGGAGGCGACTTCCATTGATTTCTATGGTACAGGTCGCCTACCAAGTCGGATCCAAGTAGTACAGGGAGTACGCTCTGAAGTCGGAGCGACTTCAGTAGTGTCTATTAAGACGCTCCCATTCACTGTAATGTGAATCTCTTTCTGGGGCGACTTGGGGCGACTTGAGGGCTTACAAGTCGGATCCCAAGTCGTCCTAGTGTGAACCGAGCCTTAGTCTTACTTTTATCTATAGGTAAGCCTAGAGTAAGGCTTATCTATAGGTAGTGGAAATCTCTCCTAAACGTGCGCCGATTAGGAGATATTTCACTTGTAGTGTGCCAATGTCGTCATTGACACATGCGCTGTGAAGAAACGGACCACTGTGCCGTTTCTTCCCCCAGAGTGTGCTGTGACTAATGGCTCCCGCGCGCATGCGCGGGAGTGACGTCACGGGGCTCCAGCCAGTCACAGAGCTGGAGTCCACGGCCCCGTGTTCTGTGATCCTGGCCCCTCCCTCCTGTTGAGTCCTGAGCCACAGCTCTGTGTGTCCATTCAGATATAGAGCCGCAGTTCAGCCCTGCCCACTCTCTCTCTTGATTGGCTAACTGACTTAGACAGCAGCAGGAGCCAATGGCACTCAGGTAAGTATTAGGGGGGCTGCTGCACACAGAAGGTTTTCTTTTTATCTTAACGCAGAATGCATTAAAGTGTTTGTAAAGTGTCTTTTTTTTTTTTCCTATAAAAATAACAAAAATGTTATACTTTCCTGCTTTGTTGCAGTGGATTTGCACAGAGCAGCCCCGATCCTCCTCTTCTCTGGTCCCTCTTCTGTCCTCCTGGCCCCTCCCTTCTGTTCAGTGCCCCCACAGCAAGCAGCTTACTTTGGGGGCACCTTAGCGGAGTCACAGCTCCCTGTGTCCATTCAGACACAAAGCCCCTCTCTGCCCCCTCCCCCTATCTCCCTTGATTGGCTAGCTGACTTTGATTGACAGCAGCGGAAGCCAGTGGCACCTATGCTGTGTTTCAGACAATCAGGAGGGAGAATCTTGGATGGCTGAGACACTTGTGGACATCTCTGGACAGAGCAGGCTTTTTATCTTAATGCATTTTTTTTCTCTTAAATAGGAGATCTGGGGTCAAAAAGACCTCAGATCTCATATTTACACTAAAATGCAATAATAAAAAAAAAAAATTATAAAAAATAAATGTCTCCTTTTAAGAGCTATGGGTGGAAGTGACGTTTGACGTCGCTTCCGCCCTCCCATGCCATGGAGCCGAGTGGGGCCATCTTCCCCTCAGTCGGCAGCCAGGCATCCACGGGATAGGACGCGATTGTCTCCGCCGCTACCGGCGGGTCCGGTAAGAGACGACCGGAGCGCCGGGGGAGGGGGGCACCTCTCCCGCCACCGATAAAAGTGATCTTGTGCCGAATCCACTGCAGAGACCACTTTTACCTTAAGGAGAAACGCACGCTGTTCCCGAAAATACTGGGGTTATGGCAGCTAGCTGCTACCATAACCCCGGTATTTAGGGTCAAATGCCAACGTACGGGTACAACAATTTGCGTGAAGTGGTTAATGCATAGAATGTATTAACCCCTTTAAGAGAAAAAAACCTTATGCCTTTACAAACACTTCAAATGGTGAAGTATCTCCACTCAAGGACACCAGCCCAGCTTATCCTATTAATATTAACCCTGCCCAGCCCTACCCTGTAACATCATACTTCAAATGATGGAATACTTTGTTATAATCATTGTATTTCCACTCTGGTACACCAGCCCAATTCTACCCTGTAAGGGCTCGTTCACACCATACGTGCATGGGAACTGATGGGAAAACTGTGCAGATTTCACTTGCAGAGACATCTATTTTAGTGAGTTTTCATGCGCGTTAGTTATGTGCCCCGTTCACACCAATGTTTGTGTTTTTTTTTTTCCTGTGCAGAAAGCTGCATACATGTTAGATATTCTGCGCAGAAAAAAAATCTGCATGTTGAGGTGTGAACAGGGCACATAGAGAACAATTGTTTTCTTTGAGCCCTTGCAGAACGCATGCAGAAAAACTGATGTCTCTGCACCATGGTGTGAATGAGGCCTCAAAGTCACTTCAACAGAAGAGGTAAGGGGGATCACAGGGAAAACATTTGTTATAAACTCAGTAATCAATTTGTTCATACTAGTAGATTGTGCATTCTAATAGAAAACACCCAAAAATGTAGGCTTTTACTTTTTAGGGGCACTGGCTTTCTGGTAAGGATGAGCCCAGGCATATTCAGAACCTAGTCCAAACCCACCAAGGAGCTGGCACTGCACCACCAACCGTAAACAGCCAAGGCAATCCCCACCCCAAAGCTGCAAATCTACAAGGGGTTGGTGTATGTGCAGAGTGGGAAATGCCTTGGCTGCTTATGGATGGAGATGTGCAGTGACAGCTTCTTGGTGGCTTACTGGATTATGGTATTGGTACAGGCTTGTGGGTGGGCCGTGGGATACTCAAGAACACTATTTGAAGAAATAGAGGTTTGTAAAGACTAGAGGTCGACTGATATGGGTTTTTCTCTGGCTGATGCCGATATTTAGAAATCGGGGTGGCCGATATATGATGCCGATTTTTGCGGCCGATATTTTAAGTCGATTTTCCTTTTTTTTTGGCAGGTGGCACTGGTTGCCACTGATTAGCACTGGCAGGTGGCACTGGCAGATGGCACTGGCAGTTGGCGGTGTCACTGGTTGGCACTGGCTGGCACTGGCAGGTGGCACTGGCAGGTTTCACACTAAGCTGATTTGTCAGTTTTACTATATGTAACTGAATGCAGAGAGAGACCAGCTCAAAGCTTAACCACTTCAATACAGGGCACTTATACACCTTCCTGCCCAGACCAATTTTCAGCTTTCAGTGCTGTCGCAGTTTGAATGACAATTGCGCGGTCATACAACACTGTACCAAAACTACATTTTTATCATTTTGTTCCCACAAATAGAGCTTTCTTTTGGTGGTATTTGATCACCTCTGCGATTTTTATTTTTTGCGAAACAAAAAAAGACCGAAAATTTTGAAAAAAATAAAAGTTTTGCTTTTGTTTAAAAATTTTGTAAATAAGTAAGTTTTCTCTTTCACTGATGGGCACTGATAAGGCGGCACTGACAGGCACTGATAAGGCGGCAGTGATGAGATGGCACCAATGAGCGGGCACTGACGATGGGCACTGATATGCGGCACTGGTAGGCGGCACTGATGGGTGGCACTGATATGCAGCACTGATGGGCATTGATAGGCGGCACTGGGCACTCATGAGTGGCACTGGGTGGCACTGATGGGCACTGATAGGCGACACTGATAGGCTGCAAAGATGGGTTCTTATGGGTGACACTGATGGGCACTGATAGGTGGCACTGCTAGGCACTGATACGCTGCACTGATAGGTATCCCTGGTGGCACTGGCAGTGGTAGGCATTGGAGTGGGCACTGATTGGCAGCTGCCTGGGCATTGATTGGCAGCTGCCTTTGCACAGATTAGTATTTTCCTGGGGGTCTAGGGGGCATACCTGGTGGTCCAGTGTGGCTGGTTTCCCTGGTGGTCCAGTGTGGCTGGTTTCCCTGGTGGTCCTGGGCGCCCAGTCAGGATATTGAAACCACATTGCCGCCGTCATTCTGCTATATGGCGGGCGGCAAGTGGTTAAAAACGCTCAACAAGCAAAAACCCATTGTTTTCAAAACCCCTTGTTCAAATCTGAGTGTCCTGTGGCTTGTAGCAAAAGGCCTGTCATTCAAAAAAAGCACATGAGCTACTTTTCAGGCAGAATTGAGTGTTTTTGTCCCCATAGATTTCAATGGAAACACCTAAAAAGTGCACGTGAACTTTCTTCAAGCGTTTTTTTCAAGCGTTTCACCCGTTTTCTGTTTAAAGAGCAGCTCTCCGCCCCCTTTTCAGCAGCACTTCATACCTTTTAGTTGAAAAACGCCTGACAAAAATGTGCAATTCTGCACCAAACAAGTGACACTTAGGTGTGAATTTAGCCTTAAAGTGGATGTAAATTCAATGTCATCCTTTCTAAACTTCTGCCATAGGGGTTATCTATAAGGATATACATGCCTCCTGCATGTATCTTTACCTGTCAAATGTCTCCCCTCTGTCTGTTATGAGACCCGAAAAACTGCAGATTCTGTGGATGGGTCTGTTGTCTGCAGCTCGGTGGGTGGAGTCGTGATGTCAGTAAACTCCCCGCCCACCTCTACACTCCCCTTGTCAATATGCATTTTCTCCTGTGTATTTCTAACACTGAACTTCTGCTATGATCTCTAACATCCAGTGAAAAGACAGGAAAGTAACCACATGACTTCAGCATGCCAAATCATGGTGAGGTGTGGAACAACCAATCTTTGCAGAGCTGCTGAAGAAAGGAGTGGGTGGGAATTAAAAAATAATGCATGTCTCTTAGGCTGGTGCACAAGATATGTAAATCACCTGTCACTCACAGCAAGGGGGAGGATTTGACAAAGTTTTTCTCAGTTTGTCAAGATTTATCTCACTGAACAATAAAAGAGGATTGCTCAGAGCTGGATTAACTCTGTGTGGCAAGACTGGGCTCAAATGATAGGAAATCTTATACTCTACAGTATGATAAAAAAAAAAAAAAAAAAAAAAATTCGGGTTTACATCCACTTTAAAAGTGACACTAAACCCACAACAGTACAAGCAGTCTGTATGCGCAGTAAAGCATGCTTGTTATACTCACTGTGGAACCCAAGGGTTATGCTCTGCATTGTGTAAAGAGACTGATTCTGTCTTCTCTGATCCTCCCCTTCCACTGTCCCCAATCCATCTCCTGATAAGACGGAGGCTTTGGATTCACTCTGCACATGCTCAGTTTGGTGTGTATTGCTAGAGTGTTTCTTTTTTTTTTTTTTTTTTTCTTTCTTTCTTTCTTGGGAGGATACATGTGATCAGCACAGGGCCAATCGGCCCTGTCCAGACAGAAGTTCAGGGGTCCTGTAGCCTCATAGGACAGTCAGAGGAGAATGAAAACTCCTCCTACAAGCTTCAACCAGACACTGAAAGGCATCACAGAACTGCTATATACTGCTGATGAGGAAATGTATTTAGCAGTTTATATCTACTAAAATAATTGCATTTCCATGTTCTGTGTATTGTGGGAGACCAGATATAGTGAATGCAGGGTCCTGGGTTTAGTAACACTTTAATGTTTTACCTAGGCACAACTTTACTTTAAGGCCTCATGCACATAGTACTTTTTTTTCCTTACCTGGATGCCTTTGTTCCAGGGAGGAAAAAGCAGCATTAAAAAAACTCCTAAAGCTGTGTTTTGCAAGCGAGTTTATGTGCATCAAGCATCTGAGAATTTATTCTTTCCATTGGCAAGAATATTATTTATTCTGCTCATTGAAATAAACGAACACTACGTGTTTACACGTGTTTAGATGTGTCAGGCTTTTTTTTTTTGCAGCCAAACCCTCCTCTCCTGAATGCTCTCGCACTAGGTTTATCTGTCTTTAACCACTTCAATACCAGGCACTTAGACACCTTCCTGCCCCAGCCAATTTTCAGCTTTCAGCGGTGTTGCAATTTAAATGACGATTGCGCGGTCATGCAACACTGTACCCAAACAAATTTTTTATCACTTTGTTCCCACAAATAGAGCTTTCTTTTGGTGGTATTTGATCACCTCTGCGATTTTTATTTTTTGCGCAACAAATAAAAAAATACAGAAAATTTTGAAAAAAAAACAAGTTTTTCTTTGTTTCTGTTAAAATTTTTTGTAAAGAATTATGCTTTCTTCTTCAATAACGGACACTGATATGGCTGCACTGACAGGCACCGATGAGGTGGCACTGATGATGGGCACTGATAGGTGGCACTCATAGGTAGCACTGATGGGTACTTATGGGTGGCACTGATAGGTGGGCACTGATGGGTGGCACTGATGGACACTGATGGGTGGCACTGATGACACTGATGGGTGGCATTGCTGGTCATTACTGATGTAATTTGTTACATAATGGTGCCAGTCGGTGCCGATTTGTGGGCACTGATTGGGCATTCATTTGCACATGTGGATGGCCACTGGGTACATACCTGGCCATCCACATGTTGCCCCCTTCCCTGGTGGTCCTGGCGGCTTCCCTGGTGGTCTAGTGTGGGCATCCCCCCTGTCAGGAGAGCCGTCGATCGGCTCTCCTCTACTTGCGTCTGTCAGACGCGAGTGAGTGCGGTGTGCTATGGGGGGCACCCGAGCTGAGTCACCCGGACCTGCCCCGCCCCCTGTCTCCCCTGATTGGCTAGCTGACTTTGAAAGCAGCGGGAGCCAATGACGCCCTGCTGCTGTGTCTTAGCCGATCAGGAAGGAGAATCTCAGACGAAGGCTTTTTATCTTAACCACTTTCTGTCACACCATATTTGCACAGCGGTCTTCAAAGCGCATTTTTTCAAAAAAAATACACTCTTTTGACTTAAAAAATAGGACAACAGTAAAGTTAGCCGTTTTTTTTTTTTTTTTTTTTTAATATTGTGAAAGATAATGTTACACCCAGTAAATTTATACCCAACATGTCACCCTTCAAAATTGCACCCACTCGTGGAATGGGGACAAACTTTTACCCTTAAAAATCTCCATAGACGATGTTTTGAGTTACAGAGGAAGGTTAGAATTATTGCTTTCGCTCTAACGATCGCGGCGATACCTCACATGTGTGGTTTGAAAACCGTTTTCATATGCAGGCGCTACTCATGTATGTGTTCGCTTCTGTGCGCAAGCTCGTCGGGATGGGCTGCTTTAAAAACATTTTTTTTGTTTTTTTCTTATTTATTTTACTTTTAGTTTTTTATTTAGACACATTTTTTTTTTTTTATTGTTTTTTTTTTTTAATGTTTGGGTCACTTTTATTCATATTACAAGGAATGTAAACCTCCCTTGTAATAGAAAAAAAAGCATGACAGGTCCTCTTAAATAGGAGATCTGGGGTCAAAAAGACCTCAGATCTCATATTTACACTAAAATGCAATAAAAAAAAAATTATAAAAAATAAATGTCTCCTTTATAAGCTTTATGGGCGGAAGCGACGTTTGACGTCGCTTCCGCCCTCCCATGCCATGGAGCCAAGCGGGGGCCATCTTCCCCTCAGTCAGCAGCCAGGCATCCACGAGAGAGGATGCGATCACCTCCGCCGCTACCAGCTGGTCAGGTAAGCGGCGGAGACGACCGGGGGGGGGGGGGCGGCACCTCTCCCGCCACCGATAAAAGGGATCCTGTGCTGAATCTGCTGCAGAGACCACTTTTATCTCAAAGAGAAACGCACGCTGTTCCCGAAAATACCGGGGTTATGGTAGCTAGCTGCTGCCATAACCCCGGTATTTAGTGTCAAAGTACCGACATACGGGTACGACGATTTGCATGAAGTGATTTAATGCATAGAATGCATTAAGATGAAAAAACCTTCTGCCTTTACAACCCCTTTAAATTCTCCTGCCTCTAAACGCCTGTGTGTGCAAGACCACATAGGCTAACGTAAAGAGGCGCTTAGAGACAGAAAAAAAGAACGTCACACCGTTAAAAGTGGGGATTTTGGCACCCAGTATGCATGAGGCCTAAAGAGAAACATTGCTTTGTCCAGCAACAGGTTCACGTTTCTGCAGCCCCCCAGCTGTACATTATTACCCTTCTTTACTGCTTTGTCTTGCTCTTCTTTGATCCCAGAATACTCAATGCTTCCTATATGGGGGTGCACGGGACTTCCTCTGACATACTCCCAGGGCTCATACTTGGCGATATGCTACTTAGGTACCCGGCACTGACATGCTGGGAAACTTCAGATCCTATATAAGATCTTACCCTGCACTTCTCTTTGGTCTTCCAGTCCCTATTCATGCCTGAGAATTTTGAACCTTTAGCAGAAGCTTAGTTTGAGTTTCCATTATATTTAATGGGGCCCATTCACACCTGAGCATAGTTAATCTGTACACATGTACAGTGTATCACTTTCATTTGGAGCAGAGCTGTGCATTTTGCCCAAGTAGATTTCAATGGGAAATCCTGAGGCTGTCAGCACTGCTTCTCACACAGGCGTCTGTTTGTTAATCTTAAGACCCCTTTCACACTGCCGACGTTTTTCAGGCGCTACAGTGCTAAAAATAGGGCCTGAAAGAAGCGGCTCCATTCACTTCAGTGTGAAAGCCCGAGGGCTTTCACACTGGAGCGGTGCGCTGGCAGGGCGTCACAAAAAGTCCTGCCAGCAGCTTCTTTGGAGCGGTGAAGGAGCGCTCTTCCACCGCTGCTCCCCATTGAAATCAATGGGGCAGCGCTGCGATACCGCCAGCAAAACGCCGCTCCGGCAGCGTTTTGCGGGCAGATTTAACCCCTTTTCGGCTGCTAGCGGGGGGTTAAAACCGCCCCACTAGCGGCCAAATAGCGCCGCTAAAACGAAGGTAAAGCAGGGCTAAAAATAGCCCTGCTTTACCGCTGACACCGGTGGTGGCTCCGTGTGAAAGTCCTCTAAGACTCCATGCCCACTGGGCTTAAATAAACGCCAGTTCCCTTGGTAGAAAAAAATGCTCATATAGAGCATTTCTTTGTACATAGTTTAGGCGAGTTTCGGAGAGTTTTGCGGGTTTTTTTTTTTTCTGACACTAAACGTTAAACTTAAAATATGCCTGTAATTGTCCTAATGTGCATGAACACATAGGATAACATATATATTTTTTTTTTGCCAGTGTGTATGGAGCCTCAAAACCATTCATAATGGGTTAGGGGCCGGGTTGACACTGGTACGGCACGACAGTCGTACCACTTTGGATCCTACTTTGCCTTGCGACTTGAAGTCTGTGTGACGTCATCCGGAGACATCACTCCCTGGGGCATGATGGGCGGTGATGTCATAAGAGGCGTGCCTCCAAAGACCCCGCCCCATGCCAATATAAGTAGTGGCACGCCAGGCACTCTGTATTAGAGCGGGGGAGAGCGTTGAGTCAGCATCGGAAGAACAACAGAGGGAGAAGACAGATTTCACTAAGTCCCCCGCCCGCAAACCCTGACAACCAACGGCCAGGGCTGTCGGGAAGAGGCCCTTGTCCACATGAACATGGCACCCTCCCCTCCATGTTGAGGGCATGCGGCCTGGTACGGTTCAGGAGGGGGGTGCTAGCTCATTCACACCCCCTTTCCTGACCTGCCAGGCTGTGTGCTCAGATAAGGGTCTGGTATGGATTTTGGGGGGGACCCAAAAAAAGGCGTGGGGGTCCACTTATCTATTCCAGACCGAGGGGGCCTGGTATGCTCTTGGAGGGGGAACCCATGCCGGGTTTTTTTTTTTTTTTAATTTGGCGTGGCGTTCAACCTTCAAGATCATCAGAGCACAAGTCACATGCCAAAGTAGGATCAGTTAAGACGGCGATCCGAATTCAGTGATATTCAATGGGCTGAAGTCGGACCAAAGTAGTGCAGGGAGCATTTCCAAAGTTGGACCGACTTGTGTCGGACCAGTTATGAAGGCTCCCATAGGATTTTCACACGTCATGCGACATGAGCTCCCAATGTCAGAGCGTTTGTCGTACCAGTGTGAACCCGGCCTGAAACAAAGATATTCATATAATTGTGAGCAGGTGACGGGAGGACAATGTTGACTCATCACTGTACTAATTTTACACCAGATCACTTTGAATAGATTTGTATCTAAACACAAATCTTTTCATAAATGTTTAAAGCATAAGTGTACCAAAAATAGAAAGTAAAACATCAGCACAGGGGGCATTACTTGCCTTCATTGAGATTTCCTTATGCTGCTCTGTCCTCCATTCGCTGAAATCTGCCTTTTCTGATTCACTGTGACAGGCTGTCATCAAGAGGTGCCCAACTATGTCCGCTCTTTCTGCCCTGCTGCTCCATTCATAGAAGCCATACTACAGCTTCTATGAATGGCGTAAGGATGGATGATTGATTCATAGGTTATGTTTTATTTGTAGAAGCTGTAGTAATAGATTCTATTACTGGAGAAGGAAAAGGATGGGCATAGCCGGGCACTCTTGATGAGTGACAGCTCCGTTAGTTCTGTTAACCCCTGCAGCACAGGAAGATTGTGGGAGGGAGTCCCCAGAGGAGGAAGATTTTGATTAACAGCAGCACAAGGGCACATCTCACTGAAAATAAGTAATGGTCTTGTGCTGATTTTTTTTTTTTTTTTTTTTTTGTTTTAGGTAAATTTTATAGTAGAAAAAAACAGGAGTTCTAATCTTTGAAACAGGAAAAAATATATCTTTAAGCAACAGTCCCAAAGGAAAAAGTTCATAGCATCAAATAAAATGATTTTCTTGCAAATTACAGTTGTACACTGTCACTTTTAAATTTTTTAATTTGTGGTTTTCATTTTATTCACAGAAATGTCTGTTTTAATATCCCCAGTCTTGCCAAGGGCTACTACTGAATTCCTGGTGGGAAGAGACGTTGTAAAAGATTTAATGTCTGCCCTGGAGCAAATGGTAAAATAAGCCAACTTTTAAAATATTTGCCTTTATCTGTATATCTGTATGTATCCATAAAAGTGTTGATATCGAGTGATGTATGCAACTTCCACCATGCAGCCAATAAGAAATGGCCATACCTGCATTTTAGGCACGTCTAAACAATCTAATTTTTTACTCTCTGCTATAAGAAGCTTTGATTGTATCTGTAATATTTCAATATTTTTTTCCTTAACCCCTTGGTGTCAGTGCCTCCCGGCCTTTTAAGGGGTTTCAGATACCAGGAGGTGGGAGGAGGTTAAAATGATAAAAAAAAAAAAAGTCCCTTTATTATGTAGTCCTTCTGCCACCCCTCCCCACAGACCTACTACGGCCCAAATAGCTGCATAGAGTCCTAAAGCTTTCTTTACACTTGAGGTTGGGAGGTGGTAAAAATACGCAGTTAAGTCATGTTTTTCCTGCCCCCAACCTCTTCCTCTAACCTGCAATCACAGCCAAGTGGATATACACATGCCCCAAGTGAATGGGGCCATACCCCGACTGCCTTACAACCGCATTCAATTCACATAGTTGCAGCGTGGTGGTGCGCTCTTTAAGATTTGAAACAGGTGGCGAAGGGGCAACATAATGCCTCTTCACTGCCTGTCAAGTGCCCTCTGAAATGCAATCCACCTGCAGGCTTCTGTCAAAAAAAATAAAACATAAGTGCATTTTTTTCTTGCAAAGATTTTTTTTTTTTTTTTAAGGTGAATTGGCCTTTAAAGGATTTGGCATTTTTGTTCCTAACCACAGCAATTCCCATTGAGTGCTTTCCTCCATGGTATTGATCCTACACTATCTTATGTTTAAAGTCCCTTTTGCTTGTTGCAGGACTTACAAGGCAGTATTTAGTAGAGAAATAGTTGGAAAGTGTTTTTAAAGTTATACTAAACACACACTGTTTAATTTACATTTTCCCTTTTCTTTATGTATATGGATGTTGGCACTGTATTTATTTTATTAATAATTACATCTAAGTACTATTTTTTTTCCATAATGCATATACAGCAGTCATGTGACCCAGCTTTTTCCCCACCTGTCAGCAGGGAAACATCAGTGGGAGGAGCGTCTAGTCCTTTGCTGCCGGTCACAGCCTTCAGAATACAGAGGAAAAATACATCAAATAATATCAAATACAGTTAGGTCCATATACAGCATATCACAAAAGTGTGTACACCCCTCACATTTTTGTAAATATTTTATTCCATCTTTTCATGTGACAACACTGAAGTAGTGAAACTTTGCTACAATGTAAAGTAGTGAGTGTAAAGCTTGTATAACAGTGTAAATTTGCTGTCCCCTCAAAATAACTCACACAGCCATTAATGTCTAAACCGCTGGCAACAAAAGTGAGTACACCCCCTAAGTGAAAATGTCCAAATTGGGCCCAATTAGCCATTTTCCCTCTACAGTGTCACGTGACTCATTAGTGTTACAAGTTCTCAGGTGTGAATGGGGAGCAGGTGAGTTAAATTTGGTGTCATCACGCTCTCATACTGGTCACTGGAAGTTCAGCATAGCACCTCATGTCAAAGAACTCTCTGAGGATCTGAAAAAAGATCTGTTGCTCTACATAAAGATGGCCTAGGCTATAAGAAGATTGCCAAGACCCTGAAACTGAACTGCAGCACTGTGGTCAAGACCATGCAGTGGTTTAACAGGACAGGTTCCACTCAGAACAGGCCTCTCCGTGGTTGACCAAAGAAGTTGAGTGCATGTGCTCAGCGTCGTATCCAGAGGTTGTCTTTGGGAAATAGATGTATGAGGGCTGCCAGCATTGCTGCAGAGGTTGAAGGGGTGGGGGTGGGGGGTCAGCCTATCAGTGCTCAGACCATACGCCACACACTGCATCAAATTGGTCTGCATGGCTGTCATCCCAGAAGGAAGCCCCTTCTTAAGATGATGCACAAGAAAGCCCGCAAACAGTTTGCTGAAGACAAGCAGACTAAGGACATGGATTACTGGAACCATGTCCTGTGGTCTGATGAGACAAAGATAAACTTATTTGGTTTCGATGGTGGCAAGTGTGTGTGGTGGCAACCAGGTGAGGAGTACAAAGACAAGTGTGTCTTGCCTGCAGTTAAGCATGGTGAGGGAACTATGAATGCCAACATGTACTGTGACATACTGAAGCAGAGCACGATCCCTTCCTTTCAGAGACTGGGCTGCAGGGCAGTTTTCCAACATAACGACCCCAAACACACCTCCAAGACGACCACTGCCTTGCTAAAGAAGCTGAGGGTAAAGCTGGACTAGCCAAGCATGTTTCCAGACCTAAACCCTATTGAGCATCTGTGGGGCATCCTCAAACACAAGGTGGAGGAGCGCAAAGTCTCCAACATTCACCAGTTCAGTGATGTCGTCATGGAGGAGTGGAAGAGGACTCCAGTGGCAACCTGTGAAGCTCTGGTGAACTCCATGCCCAAGAGGGTTAAGGCAGTGCTGGAAAATAATGGTGGCCACACAAAATATTGACACTTTGGGACCCAATTTGGACATTTTCACTTAGGGGTGTGCTCACTTTTGTTGCCAGCGGTTTAGACATTATTGGCTGTTGAGTTATTTTGAGGAGACAGCAAAATTACACTGTTATACAAGCTCTACACTCACTACTTTACATTGTAGCAAGTTTAATTTCTTCAGTGTTGTCACATGAAAATATAGAATAAAATATTTACAAAAATGTGAGGGGTGTACTCACTTTTGTGAGATCCTGTATACCGTCAGGTCCATAAATATTGGGACATTGACCATTCTAATCTTTTTGGCTCTATACACCACCACAATGGATTTAAAATGAAACAAACAAGATGTGCTTTAACTGCAGACTTTCAGCTTTAATTTGAGGGTATTTACATCCAAATCAGGTGAACGGTGTAGGAATTACAACAGTTTGCATATGTGCCTCCCACTTTTTAAGGGACCAAAAGTAATGGGATAATTGGCTGCTCAGCTGTTCCATGGCCAGGTGTGTGTTATTCCTTCATTATCCCATTTTACAAGGAGCAGATAAAAGGTCCAGAGTTCATTTCAAGTGTGCTATTTGAATTTGGTATCTGTTGCTGTCAACTCTCAATATGAGATCCAAAGAGCTGTCACTATCAGTGAAGCAAGCCATCATTAGGCTGAAAAAAACAAACCCATCGGAGAGATGGCAAAAACATTAGGTGTGGCCAAATCAACTGTTTGGAACATCCTTAAAAAGAAAGAACGCACCGGTGAGCTCAGCAGCACCAAAAGACCACGGAAAACAACTGTGGTGGATGACCGAAGAATTCTTTCCCTGGTGCAGAAAACGCCCTTCACAACAGTTGGCCAGATCAAGAACCCTCTCCAGGAGGTAGGTGTATGTGTGTCAAAGTCAACAATCAAGAGAAGACTTCACCGGAGTGAATACAGAGGGTCCACCACAAGATGCTCATGATCCAAAGCATACCACCTCATCAGAGAAGCATGGTGGTGGTAGTGTCATGCCGTGGGCATGTATGGCTGGCAATGGAACTGGTTCTCTTGTATTTATTGATGATGTGACTGCTGACAAAAGCAGCAGGATGCATTCTGAAGTGTTTCGGGCAATATTAACTGCTCATATTGAGCAAAATGCTTCAGAACTCATTGGATGGCGTGTCACGGTGCAGCTGGACAATGACCCAAAGCATACTGTGAAAGCAACCAAAGTTTTTTAAGGGAAAGAAGTAGAATGTTATGTAATGGCCAAGTCAATCACCTGACCTGAATCTGATTGAGCATGCATTTCACTTGTTGAAGACAAAACTGAAGGGAAAATGCCCCAAGAACAAGCAGGAACTGAAGACAGTTGCAGTAGAGGCCTGGCAGAGCATCACCAGGGATGAAACCCAGCGTCTGGTGAGGTCTATATGTTCCAGACTTCAGGCTATAAATGACTGCAAAGGATTTGCAACTGTTAGGTACCTGGTAGTAGAGCCTCACTTGTAGGAGAAGACCTCTCATACAACGCTGGTTCAGGAGCCACTGGAGTGGGAACAGTGGTCTCCTGAGCACAGTGGGGTAGGAGTGCCTGTTGGAGTATAGTCTTTAAAGGCAGAGATCCCTCCTGGGATGGCTGGACTGCAGGTGAGTGAAGACTGGAAGCAGCAGCAAACTTGACACACTGGAGGTGAGAGATCACAGGAGCTGAAGCTGAAGGTGCAACAGCAAATGGAGCAGCAGGCACAAGCAGAGTCAGACAGTCCGGGTCGGCAGGTAACTGGTATAGGTAATCACAGCAGGCAGAGGCAGAGTCGGTGAACAAGCAGAGGTTGGCAACGGTAACAGATAGATAGAGACAGCAGGATGGTCAGGCAGGCCGGGTCAGGTTGGAGCAGGTCGGATGGTCAAACAAGCCGGGTCGGATCAGGAAGCAGACAATCAGATGCAGGTTTCAAACAGAATCACAGAGCTGAGACGAAGCAGCGATGTTCCCATGAAACAGGGAGACTTTTATGTGCTGAATGACGCCAAACCGGCGCTAACGCGCACGCACCCGCGCCGCGCACCCGAGCGCCGCGCTGATGCACAGCAACCGCAGCAGTTTGATGCCGCGTCTGTACAGGGGCGCGCCGGCGCATAGGCGCATGCAAGCGCCCCGATCTGGTGCTGGTAGATCCCTGACAGCAACCAAGTATTAAAAAGTGAAAGTTTGATGGATGATTGTTAATCTGTCCCATTACTTTTGGTCCCTTTAAAAGTGGGAGGTACATATACAAACTGTTGTAATTCCTACACCGTTCACCTGATTTTGGATGTAAATACCCTCAAATTAAAGCTGAAAGTCTGCAGTTAAAGCACATCTTGTTTGTTTCATTTCAAATCCATTGTGGTGGTGTATAGAGCCAAAAAGATTAGAATTGTGTCGATGTCCCAATATTTATGGAACTGACTGTATTTGGACGCAGGCACAATTTTCATACTTTTGGCTCTGTATGCCACCACAATAAAATTATACTGAGACAATCCAATTGAATTTGAAGTGCAGACTTTCAGCTTTAATTCAAGGGGTTGAACATAAATATCAACTACAAATTTTAGGAACTGCAACCATTTTTATACATAGTGTCCCCCCCCCCCCATTTTCAGGGGCACAAATGTAATGGTAAAAAAATGGACAGTTTCCCCGGTGGGGCTTTAGACAGCAATATCTTGAAATCCAGAATAATAAAAAAATGTATAACCAGTAAGTGCTTTTATTGAACCATGAACAATTGTATTGTTATAATTCAATTGGCATTACAACATAGAGCGCTGGCCAAGTAGTACAATACATATTCCACAATATAAAGTCGACACATCTTTACATAAAATTTTATATACAGTCATACATTTCCGGGCTGTTGACGGTATAAATCCCCGACGCGTTTCGACCTGTGTACGGTCATCATCAGGGGGATAGTTGGTTCTATAAAATACATTAAATATCTTCAAAATTTAAGAACATGTCATCATAAATCTCATTGTAAGGTTAAAAATGGTAGTATATTTACCGCTGAAAAGTAGAGGGAATAATCCTTTGGCCAGTAAAACCCGTAAATGGATCCGGGGGGCCCCCATATTCGCCCCTGTCTCCCCAGAGCGCATGAGTCCAGCCCAAGGGGCTTGCAAGGAGCCACATAGACGCCCTCCAGGGGAAGGAGAAGTCAGCACCTGCGACAAATACCCAATAAGTCAAAATTATTCTCAGCACATTGGCAAGAGTATGAAGTGTATGGGCTAACTGCAATCCTAGTGATCAATTTATATTGATCTGGTGTCCTAAGGTTTCATGATTGTAATTAATTATATAGAAGGTGGCAAAACCATAAAAGAAATGGTTGTATAGTTATAGGGTTGTTTAGGTGGTGTGGTGTGTAAACACAGGTGAGTGGGAAGTGATATGTGGTACTGGGAATATGAAAAACCCTTTGAGTGATAAAGTAAAATTAGATGGATGGCCAGCACAATGCTGACTACAGTGCCATGTCCAGGTGAATGAAATGAGTGTGTAGTGTCAGCCAACACATGGTGGAATAAAAGTGAAAAACAAGTCAAAAGGAGAGTGTGTGAATGAATAAAACCAAATGAAACAATCAAAAACATGTGTGAAAGATCTAAACTGATTATAGGAATAGGAGTATGAGTGTAGTGTTGTGATATTAGAGGAGTAGGAATATATGTATAGTATAATAATTTACCTTGTGCCACAGTGTGGCTGATGTAGTATGGTAAAGTTTGACTTGTATGAACCAAATTGCAATGAAGCAAAAAAGGTAAAAAGCTGGAGGTAAAAAAGGATTTGTGCAGTGCCATCCATTACGGTCTGCGTGGAGTCATAGTAAGACTCACAGGCAGCCGATCATGGATATATGCCTAAAGTAGGCAATTAATTGAGTAGGCACAGGTGCTGATCTCCTCCCCCCCCAGAGTGAGCAGCCCACATGTGGTTCCCCCGTCATCCCTGTAGGCGAAAAAAAAAAAAAAACCCCGGCAGCTGCCATCAACTCCGCCGCAAACCGCGAGATGTCGCGGCGCCGTGCACACGCCAAAGTAACTCGCACATGCGCACCTCGCCGCGGCTCATCCGGAGGTGATCAAGGGATGCCGCCGGCAGAATGAAGCTCACGTCGGCGGACGATGGATACAAACGTCCGTCAATCAGAGCATGGGGGGGAGAGCTCAGATCCTGCATCACCCCCACATTCTCACCCTGCTGGGAAGCCTTCAATTGGACCAGGACTCACCCCCATGAAGCCGACAGGGGCGGCAGAGGTCCACCATGATCCATGACGGCCATAATCTAAAGTGCATATGTAAATGCAGTAGGCACTAAATTGTAGATGATGAGGTAATCATTGAATTTATGCAGGAGCTGAGTGGTAGCTCACTGACCCTAGACCCTAACATGTATATTTACAGAGCAGGTGTTGGTTAAACATCTGATCTACTGCAATACAGGAGTCTAAAATAGATCTATCCTGATGCATGAGGTGGGGAGAGATACAGTTACGATCTACTCCCCCAAACAAAGTGTCACCCCCAAAATGTGTATCGTATCAAACCTCTTTTGATACGATACACATTTTGGGGGTGACACTTTGTTTGCCTCTTGCGGAGGAAACGCCCCCCAAAATGGGGGAGTAGATCGTAACTGTATCTTTCCCCACCTCATGCATCAGGATAGATCTATTTTAGACTCCTGTATTGCAGTAGATCAGATGTTTAACTAACACCTGTTCTGTAAATATACATGTTAGGATCCAGGGTCAGTGAGCTACCACTCAGCTCCTGCATAAATTCAATGATTACCTCATCATCTACAATTTAGTGCCTACTGCATTTACATATGCACTTTAGATTATGGCCGTCATGGATCATGGTGGACCTCTGCCGCCCCTGTCGGCTTCATGGGGGTGAGTCCTGGTCTAATTGAAGGCTTCCCGGCAGGGTGAGAATGCGGGGGTGATCCAGGATCTGAGCTCTCCCCCCCCATGCTCTGATTGACGGACGTTTGTATCCATCGTCCGCCGACGTGAGCTTCACTCTGCCGGCGGCATCCCTTGATCACCTCCGGATGAGCCGCGGCGAGGTGCGCATGTGCGAGTTACTTTGGCGTGTGCACGGCGCCGCGACATCTCGCGGTTTGCGGCGGAGTTGACGGCAGCTGCCGGGATTTTTTTTTTGTTTTGTTTTTTTTTGTTTTGTTTTTTTTTTTCTCGCCTACAGGGATGCCGGGGGAGCCACATGTGGGCTGCTCACTCTGGGGGGGAGGAGATCAGCACCTGTGCCTACTCAATTAATTGCCTACTTTAGGCATATATCCATGATCGGCTGCCTGTGAGTCTTACTATGACTCCACGCAGACCGTAATGGATGGCACTGCACAAATCCTTTTTTGCCTCCAGCTTTTTACCTTTTTTGCTTCATTGCAATTTGGTTCATACAAGTCAAACTTTACCATACTACATCAGCCACACTGTGGCACAAGGTAAATTATTATACTATACATATATTCCTACTCCTCTAATATCACAACACTACACTCATACTCCTATTCCTATAATCAGTTTAGATCTTTCACACATGTTTTTGATTGTTTCATTTGGTTTTATTCATTCACACACTCTCCTTTTGACTTGTTTTTCACTTTTATTCCACCATGTGTTGGCTGACACTACACACTCATTTCATTCACCTGGACATGGCACTGTAGTCAGCATTGTGCTGGCCATCCATCTAATTTTACTTTATCACTCAAAGGGTTTTTCATATTCCCAGTACCACATATCACTTCCCACTCACCTGTGTTTACACACCACACCACCTAAACAACCCTATAACTATAAAACCATTTCTTTTATGGTTTTGCCACCTTCTATATAATTAATTACAATCATGAAACCTTAGGACACCAGATCAATATATATTGATCACTAGGATTGCAGTTAGCCCATACACTTCATACTCTTGCCAATGTGCAGAGAATCATTTTGACTTATTGGGTATTTGTCGCAGGTGCTGACTTCTCCTTCCCCTGGAGGGCGTCTATGTGGCTCCTTGCAAGCCCCTTGGGCTGGACTCATGCGCTCTGGGGAGACAGGGGAGAATATGGGGGCCCCCCGGATCCATTTACGGCTTTTACTGGCCAAAGGATTATTCCCTCTACTTTTCAGCGGTAAATATACTACCATTTTTAACCTTACAATGAGATTTATGATGACATGTTCTTAAATTTTGAAGATATTTAATGTATTTTATAGAACCAACTATCCCCCTGATGATGACCGTACACAGGTCGAAACACGTCAGGGATTTATACCGTCAACAGTCCTGAAATGTATGACTGTATATAATTTTATGTAAAGATGTGTCGACTTTATATTGTGGAATATGTATTGTACTACTTGGCCAGCGCTCTATGTTGTAATGCCAATTGAATTATAACAATACAATTGTTCATGGTTCAATAAAAGCACTTACTGGTTATACATTTTTTTATTATTCTGGATTTCAAGATATTGCTGTCTAAAGCCCCACCGGGGAAACTGTCCATTTTTTACCATTATTGTTTTGGGGTGTGCAGCGCATGCGTCTCTCCCACATGTGTTTTTCTCTTTATTACCAAATGTAATGGGACAAATTAATATAATCATAAATGTCCATTTTTAGTATTTTGTTGAGAATCCTTTACTGGCAATGACTGCCTGAAGTCTGGAACCAATGGACATTACCAAAGACTGGGTTTCCTCCTTTCTGATGCTTTGCCAGGCTCTAACTGCAGCTGTCTTCAGCTGTTCTTTGTTTGTGGGTCCTTCTGCCTTTAGTTTTGCCTTCAGCAAGTGAAATGCCTGCTCAATTGGGTTGAGATCAGGTGATTGACTTGGCCATTGTAGAATATTCCACTTATTTTCCTTCAAAAGCTCCTGGGTTGCATTTTGCAGTGTGTTTTGGATCATTGTCCATCTGTACTGTGAAGTGCCGTCCAATCAACTTTGCTACATTTGGCTGAATCTGGGCTTACGGTATATCTCTAAACACTGCAGAATTCATCCGGGTGCTTCTGTCACATCATCAATAAACAACAATGGCTCAGTGCCACTGGAATCCATTCATGCCCATGCCATCACACTGCATCCACCATGTTTTACCAATGACATTGTATGCTTTGGATCATGAGCTGTTCCAAGCTTTCTCCACGCTTTTTTCTTCCCATCCTTCTGGTACAGATTAATCTTAGTTTCATCCATCCAAAGAATGCTTTTCCAGAACTGGTCTGGCTTTTTTAGATGTTTTTTGGGAAAGTCTAATCTGGCTTTTCTATTCTTCAGGCTTATGAATGGTTTGCACCTTGTAGTGAACCCTCTGTATTTGTTCTCGTGAAGTCTTCACTTGATTGTAGACTTTGTGAATGATACGCCCACCTCCTGGAGAGTGTCCTTCACTTGTCTGGATGTTGTGAATGGGTTTTTCTTTACCATAGAGAGGATCCTGCAATCACCCACCACTGTTGTGTTCCGTGGATGCCCAGGCCTTTTTTATGTCGCTGAGCTCACCAGTGCGTTCCTCAGAATGTACCAGGCTGTTGATTTGGTCACTCCTAATGTTGCTGCTATCTCTCTGATGGATTTGTTTAATTTTTGAAGATTTACAATGGCCTGTTTCACTTGCATGGACAGCTCCTTTGAACGCATGATATAGGCTCACAGCAATAGATTCCAAATGCAAAAACCACACTTATCCCGCGTACACATGATCGGAATTTCCGACAACAAATGTTCGATGTGAGCTATTTGTCGGAAATTCCGATCATGTATAGGCTCCATCGGACATTTGTTGTCGAAATTTCCGACAACAACAAAAATTTGAGAGCTGGATCTCAAATTTTCCGACAACAAAATCCCTTGTCGTAAATTCCGATCGTGTGTACACAGTTCTGACGTTCAAAATTCCACGCATGCTCGGAATCAAGCATAAGAGCTGCACTGGCTATTGAACTACATTTTTCTCGGCTGGTTGTACGTGTTGTACGTCACCGCGTTCTTGGCGATCGGAATTTCCTACAACATATGTGCGACCGTGTGTATGCAAGACAAGTTTGAGCCAACATCCGTCAGAAATAAATGTCCGATCGTGTGTACTCGACATTAAGGTCAACGCCTAACCTTTTACCTGCTTAATTGATGAAGAAATAACGAAGGAGTAGCCCACACCTGGCCATGAAACCGCTTTTGATTCAATTGTCCAATTACTTTTGGTCCCTAGAAAAGGGGGGGGTGGCTAATTTTAAGAGCTGTAATTCCTAAACCCTTCCTCCGATTTGCATGTACATACCCTCAAATTAGACCTGAGAGTGTGCACTTTCAGCCCATATCCATTATATAACTATAGCTTGAATATGTTTCAGGAAATACCTGGAAAAAAAACTAAAATTGTGCCTGTGTCCAAATATATATGGACCGAACTGTAAATGTTTTAAATGTCATACAAATATGTATATTTGTGCAAAAACATTGTGTGGGCTATAGAGGTTCTGCCATTCGCAGCCTGTTTCACGCCCCTTCAGCCTGTGTCTGTTTGTAAGTACAGGGAGGTGACACTTCCATCAATCTACATGTAATATCCCACTCTCTAGTGTAGAGCTGTTTAGTGGGCATGGAGGAGGAGGGAGGGAGGGAGGGAGTGGGCTGTCATTTATCAGGAATGTATATGCCCACATGTGGGACTCTATAGGCACAGATGAAAGGAGGAAGTGAACAGCTTAGAAGGGAACTGAAACAGGTGCATGAATGATTTGTAATACAGCATGTACTGACAGTTTTAATGAGGTGGGTTTTATAATCTTTACAGTGCCTTGAAAAAGTATTCATACCCCTTAATTTTCCAAATTTTTTCACGTTGCAACTAAAAACGTAAATGTATTTTATTGGGATTTTATGTGAGGCTCATGAACACAAAGTGGCACATAATTGCGAAGTGGAAGGAAAATGATACATTTTTTTTTTCAATTTTTTTTTACAAATAAATATCTGAAAAGTGTGGCATGCATTTGTATTCAGCCCCCTTTACTCTGATACCCCTAACTAAAATCTAGTGGAACCAATTGCCTTCAGAAGTCACCTAATTAGTAAATAGAGTCTGTCTGTGTGTAACTTAATCTCTGTATAAATACAGCTGTCCTGTGAAGCCCTCAGAGGTTTGTTAGAGAACCTTAGTGAACAAACAGCATCATGAAGGCCAAGTAACACACCAGACAGGTCAGGGATAAAGCTGTGGATAAGTTTAAAACCCCTTTTAGCCGACCGTACGCAGATATGCGTACTCGGCTTTCCGGGGTTATACCGGGATGATGCCCGCAGCTGCAGACATCATCCCGGTACCGTTGTTTACAGCGGGCGATCGGCTACCCGAGTATAACAACCGATGCGGCTAAAAGCCGCTCGGTTGTTATACCGGAGGAGTGGGAGGGGACATCCCCCCCCTCCCGCCGCCTCCCGCTGCTGTTACCGGGCCTCCCGTGCAATCGGGAGGCCCAGTGTCTAATCGCGTGCCTTCGGCGGCTGGGGGCGGGCTGGAACAAAGCTGTGGGCGGCTTTGTTCCAGCCTTCTCATTGTAAATGCGGAAGCGACGTCATGAAGTCACTTCCCGTTTACTCAGCTGCCAATGGCGCCGAATTTAAAAAAGTACACAGTATTCAGAATCGCCGCTTTCGGCGATCTGAATACTTTGAAGTGCAGAGGAGGGATCGGGGGTCTTTTAGACCCCCGATCCCTCCATAAAGAGTACCTGTCACCACTTATTACTGTCACAAGGGATGTTTACATTCCTTGTGACAGCAATAAAAGTTAAAAAAAAAAAATTTTTTTAAAACACAATTTATAAAATAAAAAAATAAATAAAAAAAAAAAAATTTTTTTTAAAGTGCCCCTGTCCCCGCGAGCTCGCGCAGCGAAGAAAACGTATACGGAAGTCGCGCCCGCATATGTAAACGGTGTTCAAATCACACATGTGAGGTATCGCCGCGATCATCAGAGCGAGAGCAATAATTCTAGCCCTAGACCTCCTCTGTAACTCAAACCTGGTAACCGTAAAAAATTTTTAAAGCGTTGCCTATGGAAATTCATAGGTACCGTAGTTTGTCGCCATTCCACGAGTGCGTGCAATTATAAAGGGTGACATGTTTGGTATCTATTTACTTGGCGTAACATCATCTTTCACATTATACAAAAAAATTGGGGTAACTTTACTGTTTGGATTTTTAAAAATTCATGAAAGTGTCCCTTTTCCAAAAATTTGCGTTTAAAACACCGCTGCACAAATACCGTGTAATAAAAAATATTGCAACAATCGCCATTTTATTCTCTAGATTCTCTGCTAAAAAAATATATATAATGTTTGGGAACTCTACGGAATTTTCTAGCAAAAAATACGGATGGAAAATGGAAAGCGTATGGCACAACTGCAAACCAACCGAGACATGGCTGTCCACCAAAACTGACAGCCCGGGCAAGGAGAGCATTAATCAGAGAAGAAGCCAAGAGGTCCATGGTAACTCTGGAGGAGCTGCAGAGATCCACATCTCAGGTGGGAGAATCTGTCCACAGGACAACTATTAGTCGTGCATTCCACAAATCTGGCCTTGATGGAAGAGTGGAAAGAATAAAGCAATTGTTGAAAGCCATAAGAAGTTCCATTTGCAGTTTGCGTGAAGCCACGTGGGGGGCACAGCAAACATGTGGAAGAAGGTGCTTTGGTCAGATGAGACCAAAGATTAACTTTCTCAAGTCATCTTCCAGGATGGCACCCTGAGAGATGACAGGTCCCACCTGACAGGAAACGCAATCAACAAAGAGGTGAACCCCCCACCCACCCACCCCTACCTGTGCTCCTCGGTTCTTGATTGTGTTTTCCCCACAGCGAAACTGTTTTTTTTTTTTTTTTTTTCTAAAGACCCAAAGCCGTGAGCTGGTGGTCTCCCTCTAGGAGCCTGGCCGCAGGCTTGTGAAGCTTTTGGGTCCGGGTAGGGCTTGCCCTTCCAGAGGAAGTCCCCCCATTTTCTCGGGGGGCGGCAGATTTGGGAAGAGCCCCCTGACAGCTGATGGACCCTGGGTACAGTGGGGTACCCAGCACTTCAGGGACCGTTTTCCTGTTCCTCCCCCCCCCCCCCTTACCTGGTGGGCGTCCATTCAGTAGGGGGAGCTGGTGGTCAGGTCTTCCTCGGGCGCCGGGTGCGGCATACCCCCCCAACACCTGGTCACTATTGCAGATGGTCACGCGGGCGGCTAGCAGTGAGGGGTGGCGCCGTTTGGCTGGGCTGAGAGGACTCTTGCGCCATCTTGCTGGTGACAGGAAGAGGAATGACACAGCTTCCTCCCTAGCGCTGGAAATGACGTCGCCACGCCTCCCCGGGTCACTTTCGGTCCGGGGCTTTAGCAAAATGGCAGCGTTCTGAGCTGGGAGTGGAGGTCTGACCGACGGTGGAGCAGGTGTCCACGTCCTGCTCTTACCTGATCATCAGCACCAGTCTCAGAAGAGCCCCCTGAGAGCTGACGGACCCTGGGTACAGTGGGGTACCCAGAACTTCAGGAACCATTTTCCTGTCCCCCCCCCCCCTTACCTGGCGGGCATCCATTTAGTAGGGGGAGCTGGCGATCTGGTATACCTCGGGGCGCTGGGTGCGGCTTACCGCCCCGTCATCTGGTCACTATTGCAGAGGGTCGCACGGGCGGCTGGCAGTGAGGGATGGTGCCGTTTGGCTGGGCTGAGAGGACTCGGCGCCATCTTGCTGGTGACAGGAAGAGAAATGACACGGCTTCCTCCCTAGTGCCGAAAATGACCTTGACAATACTCCCCGTGTCACTTTCGGTCTGGGGCTTTAGCAAAATGGCAGCGTTCTGAGCTGGGAATGGAGGTCTGACCGACAGTGGAGCAGGTGTCCACATCCTGCTCTTACCTGATCATCAACACCAGTCTCAGAAAGCGTTGGAAGACTCTGGTGACAAGATGGAAAGAGAGGAGAGGCCCTCAGTGGCCGCAGCATTAGAGGAGACCACAGGGGGTGAGTCGACCTAGCTGGCAGGGGTAATGATGGGGGCGGGGGACCCAGACTCCTACTCCTGCGGGACATAGCAAGGAGGGCATTGCTTTCTAACTCACATGTGTGTCTCTTATAGGGGAAGACGGTACTGCCCAGGTGGTCTGCCCTGAAGCCCCTTCCCGCTCTAAGAGATGCAAATATTGTAATTATAAATTACCGCAGGATCACTCTAAACCTTTTTGTTACAAGTGTATCCACAAGCTAGCGGGGAAAGAAACCTCTCAGGTTATGAAGGACTTTCTCTCCGTTCAGTCGGAGATGCTGACAACCCTTAAAGCTTTCCAAACATCCCTCAAAGCTAGGGACCCTGAACCCCACACTAGCAGAGAGGGTTCTTCCTCCCAGGAGGGCCCCTCCTCTAAAAGAGGAGAGGGTAGCAGACATGGGCATCCGGAACCCCTGAGACATCTCCCTTCTCAGGATTCTGAGGAGGAGGCTGAATCCCCCGATTAGAGTGGTTCTGATGAGAGCATTGAGGACAGTCAGGAGGAGGAGGAGAACTCCAGACCAGGCAAACATATCTTTGCCGCTGATGATCTGGAGGGCCTTCTTAGGGCAGTGTATGCGTCCAGAAGAGATTCTGGAACCCGCAGCACAGGTGTCCGCACAAGATAGTGTAGTAATTTTAGTAATAACGTTATCAATTTTAATATGGTCATTTGATATCTTCCCTATCTTTGCCTATATTTTGCCTATATTTTGTATTTTTGTGTGGTGTTTTGTAGTCCAATAAATATATCGTTTTTTTGCAGATCGTGTTTGGGTTATTGCCTCCTTTGAGGGAATCTCTTTTTCCTTGTTGTTTAGGATGTATAGAGGCTTGGTTAAGCCCCAATCCAAAGTCCTCCCGATCCACCAGTCCCTTAAGGATATTATTCTGAGGGAGTTGGAAGGAGCCTGAAAGAAAGCTTTTGAAGTTTAAAACGTGGAAACGTAGGTGCCCCTTCAAGGAGGAACAGAGATTCTTTAAGACACCTAGATTAGATGCTTCCCTGACTCAGGTGTCCAAGCAATCCAACCTTTCATTTGAGGATGCGGGCAACATCAGGGACCAAATGGATTGACGAGCCAAGACCCTCTTGCGCAGGGCCTGGGAAGCCAATGCAGCGCCTATGAGTCCTGCCTTGGCTTTGGCTTGTGTGGCTAGCAATGCAGACATGAGAGTCACCAAACTAATGGATCATGTGTCGCGAACCTTAAAGTCCAAACAGGTCTTGGACTCTTCAGAGGTGATTGGTAGGGCAGTAGCCTACTTCGCAGATGCAACAGTTGAAACAGTGCCCTTTTGAATTCCGCAAGGAGGACTTTGTAGGTGGGGGTAACACTTCTAAAACTTGGCTGTGTGTTCTTCCATTTGAAGGTTCCCTGCTCTTTGGCACTGGGTTGGATCATACCCTTTCGAGGTCTACAGAGAGAGGCAAGAAGTTTCCCATAAAACCTAAGAAGGAAAGGGTAAAATTTTTTCGAGGCCCTAAGGCTAAAAAAAAGATTTAGCAATAAAAAGGAAGGTACCGTTACCAGGCGCTGGGGGGTCGGTAAAGGCAAGCAGAAGGGCGGTCTTCTTTTACCCAGCCAGAAGTCTGCCGACAAGGATTCCAAGTGACGTGAGGGTGGGGGGAAGATTTTCCCACTTTCTCTTTGTGGGAAAGGTTTACTCAGAGTCCCCACATCCTTCATATAGTAAGAGAGGGCTACAGATTGGAGTTACACTCTTCACCTCCCCCAAGTTTCCTTTTAACCCACTTACCCAGGGTCTCTCAGAATACAGTAGATCTCTTACACAGTGTCAGACAGCTGGCAGAGCAGGGGGTCATAGTGCCAGTCCCAGCAGAACAGTGCGGGCAGGGATTTTATTCCCACATCTTTGTAGTCCCAAAGCCCTCAGGAAAGCACCGCCTCATAATAAATCTAAGAAGGTTAAACAGGTTCCTGCGGTACAAATGGTTCTGCATGGTAAGCGTCTATACTCAGAAAGCACCTTCTGAAGGATGTATTTATGGTAACAATAGACTTAAAGGATGCCTATGTTCACGTCCCTATTTTTTCAGCGCACCAGGCCTTTCTAAGGTTCAAGATCCCCTCGGAGCAGGGAGTGCAGCACTGGCAGTTCTCTGCCCTACCCTTTGGATTGGCAACAAGTCTGAGAGTATTTACAAATCTCGACGACATACTGATTTACAACCAGTTGAGATCTCCTTCTCTCTGACCTGGCCAAGGTAGTGGGTACCTTGGAGTCCCAGAGAGGATTATCAGCCAAGAAAAGTTCTTGCTGTTTCCTGCCTAGACCAAAGTCTATCTAGGATTCCTGGTGGATTCAACAGCACAGAAGCTTGTTTTGCCCCAGGGGAAGGTAGAGGGCCTCATTGCAGCAGTAGCATCCCTTCTAGAAATAGAAGAGGTCTCTTACAGAAAGGTCATGAGAGTTCTCGGGTTGATGATGTCCTGTATCCGCACGGTCCCATGGGCTCAGCTCCATTCCAGGACTCTCCAGCAATTCCTCCTATCCTCCTGGGATGGGAAAAGAGGAACACTGAACGACAGGGTTCCCATTCCAGAAAGGGTGAAGAAGTCTCTGCAGTGGTGGCTCAATCCTCAGAGGTTGCAGGAGGGCCACCTTTGGGCCCAACTCCAACCCCTCAGGGTAACAATGGATGCAAGCGCTTGGAGTTGGGGGGCTCAGGGTGCCTGGAACCATTGAGAGGAGCGCTTCCTCCAACTTCCGGGAACTCTTGGCGGTCAGAGAGGCCTTAAGGGCTTTCAAGGAAAGACTCAAGGGCAGGGAGGTCCAGATCCTTTCCGACACCGCAACCGTGGTGGCCTACCTGAATAATCAGGGAGACACCAGATCTTGCGCTCTTCTGACCCTGGCTCTGGAACTCCTGGAGTGGGCAGAGCAGAGAGTCCCCTCTATCTCAGCAGTACATATAAAGGGGGCATACAATGTTGAAACGGACTACCTCAGTTGGCAACCGATTTGCCAGGGGGAGTGGGAATTGAACCCCAAAGTGTTCTCCCTCGTATGCCGGCACTTCGGCAACCCAGAGATCGATCTGTTTGCCTGCAGAGGGAACAATAGAGTGAAGAGATTCTTTTTCTCTCTCTCTCTCTCTCTGGGGGTAGATGCGCTGGCCCAAGTTTGGGACTTCTGCTTGGCATACAGTATGCCTTTCTCTTCTTAGTTCTGATCCCGGTGATACTGCAGAAGCTGAGTCTCTCAGAGGGCAGACTGATTCTGATCGCCCCATGGTGGCCCAAAAGGACCTGGTTCCCTTCCCTGGTAAATTGGTCCGTAGC